>NC_056743.1:1769620710-1769795710 GCF_019279795.1 Protopterus annectens
GGGAATAAAACTCACAGCCTTATAATCTTACAGCACCAAAAGCAAGTGTGTTACCCATTGTGCCACTGACGTTATATAAACCTAGAAGGATGACAGTTTTATTCATGTCAGTCATTTAAAATTTTTCTTAAATTTTATCATTTGGGTTACCTTTTCTTTGTTTGTCAGGTTAGCTTGGGTGCTTTTTATGTTGGGAATGTACTTACTGCAGACTTTTTAGTGTTTTTCATGTCTGAACTCTGGTTGCAGTTCAGTTAAACTTTACAGCGGATTATGTCCTACAGGCAAGGAGTACGAAATTTGTTGTATCAATTGTAGAGTTAGCATATTTGTGCAAGATGGTGCTTAGGTGTAGGGGAGTTTGCTTCCTTGTAAAAACATTGCTTTAGTGTTGCTTTATAGATTTTTCAATAATACAGTCTTTTTCCATAACGTTATGTTAATTCAGTGGAGTGCTCAACAGGGATAGGGGAATTTGCCCTTTCTCTACTGTAGTATGATCTCAGAGTTGGTATATTGAGGGTTGGGAGACAGTGTATTGGTTAAGGTGTTTACCTCACAGCCACAAGATACAGGGTTTGAGTTTCAAGCCTGAAAGGGAAATTAACTAGACTTATAATGGCCTACAAGGGCAGCTAGCTTAGCACTCACTTATGAACCTATAAGTAGCAGAGTGTAAGTATGGTGCTGGTGGGCTTGTCCCTCTGCACAAAAACATATTTAGTATCATTTTCTGGTACTTTTCCATTATCGGGGCAACAGTTCTAACTCGCTAACATGCGCATGCAATGATCGCACAGCTGTTAGCCCTAAAGCAGACAAGTACCAAATTTATATTATCAAAAAAGTAAACCATACATTATGATCTGTGGGTTTTACTTTCTCCAATTCTTTTAGGTTTTTAATATAGTGGCTGGAATGGACCCCTTCGTAAGTCAAAGTACGATTAAAATTCAGGAATTTAGTATTTGTTTTAGTCTTTGATGTCAGTCAGGAGTGCTCTTCATAGCACCCGCAATGTGCCCAGAATTAATTCTTTATTGGTAGCATATCTAAATATAACTGAAAATGCTTTTTTTTTCTGAGACCCATTGTTCCTACTACTGTTGGAACTGTGTAGGTATCCTCCTTCCATATTGCCCTTGTATCTGCTAGGAAATCCTGGTATTTTGAGTTTGTGTTATCATTTTGATACAGTATGTCGTGCTTGCATTATTTTTACACTGTAAAATGTTTACCTGTCCATATTCTTTGTTGTTTCTTACCAATCCAGACTGAAGCAGAATACTGATCGGACTACACTGTTGTGGTCAGTAGATCCAGCCAGTGTAGTGTAGTGTAGCCAGAAAGCCAATTGTAGTGGTAAAATATTACAGATAATCCATTCGGTACAGCAATGTTGGTAAAGCGAAATCAACACAGAACTGAAAAACCACAATAGCTGCAGAGCATTGCTGAAATATAAAAATAAACCATTTTCAGCCGATCGATGAAGATGATCGTAGGACTAATACAGTATACATCACTTCAGTTTGGCACATAGTGTACAAACTGAATAAAAACACAATTGCTTGCATTTATATATGTAAT
Source organism: Protopterus annectens (assembly GCF_019279795.1). NCBI lineage: Eukaryota > Metazoa > Chordata > Ceratodontiformes > Protopteridae > Protopterus > Protopterus annectens. The sequence goes on from NC_056743.1 coordinate 1,769,622,301, forward strand.
AACAAAGATGTGGGGTCTGCAGAAGGAATGGGAATTGTAAAAGAGAATGATTGCGACTGAGGAAAAAATGGGTTACAGAGAGGTACATTAATGTCTGTTTGTCTCTCTTTCAAAAGAACCGCTTCAGGGCTGGTAGTTGTTTTATCCCTGCGTGCGCCTGCTAGCACGTTAGAACTGTTGCCCTGATAATGGAAAAGTACCCATTTTCTTTTCTTCTTCTTTCTTTTTTTTTGTTTGACCAGTTTAGTCTGAAACACTCATGCTGGATATTTTAAGATTCAATATTTTGAGTATATGAGTATTTGTCATGTAAATCTATAGCTACACATAATAGAGGTGCATAGATAGATAAATAGAACAATATAGATACAGATATATATCTATATCTATCTATCTGTCTATCTATCTATCTATCTATCTATCTATCTATGTTATGTCTATATATAGATATCGATAGTTAGCTGTTTTTCTGACAATCTGCTAACTCTGGGGTTTCCTCAAGGTTGTCTTGTCTTGAGTTATAAAACACCGTCTTCTTCCTTACCAATACAGGCACTGGGATATCAGTGTTTAACTCTTCCCTAGGAAAGCTTAGAAAAAAAGCTTATACCAGTATTGTTTACTGTCATTTGTGATCTCTGCCTTAATTAATTTTCTTTGTTTCCCATTTTTACAGGTATAATGCATAGAATCATCATCCTTTGGCTTAGAGTTCCTGTATTTTTGCTTAGCAAGAATGCAATTTGGCATCTTTTCAGGGTTACTTAGTCCCTCATTTTCCTCTACCTTTTTCTTTTCTTCTCCTTTATGCGGCTCACCCTCTGTCTCGAGTGACTTGATATTATCATCTCAACTTATTTTTCTTCTCTAGATTGCTGCCCCTTCCCTGCAAATGGCTCCACAGAATAGAAATTATCTTTTATTTTACCTCTCCCTTACTTGTAAATATCAGTTGCTAAGAGTCTTTCTTTATTTGATGTTCTGTTCTGATTTGCACTGAGAAACCTGAATTTAGAACTCTGATCAGGCAATATTTCCCCAGTATACCTAATTTGTTGAAATTGTTCTCATGGTCACACCTCTTCCTCTAAACCCCACATGCTACTTAGGAATTATATACTTTACAATCTGCTTTAACTTGACAGAAAGTTTAGAATTCAGCTCAAACGGTGCATGCTTCATATTCCTAATTTGATTTCCTTAGAATACATGCTTTTAGTTAGTGTTCACATCTCTTTGGTTCTGTTAGTCAGTTTATATGCCTGATTTGCACCATTTTCAGGATGCAGTGACTCATCTCATTTATCGTAAGGATACATTTACCAACAGTTACTTACATTACACTAGCAATCACCCTAGGCATATTGTTAAGAACATTCCGCGAGGACAGTTTATTAGGGCAAGCCGCTTGACTTCTAAAGATTGTATTTTAAAAAATGAGTTTGAGTTCATCACTAATTTGTTTGTTAATAGAGGATATCCTATGTGTGATTTAACAAAAATTAGTATAGATATCATGAGTAAACGCTCGGTTGAGTACCAGGCATTGTTGAATTATACTACTTATGAGAATTTTAGTTTTGATTTATCCCATTCCAATAACGTTGAACACAAATTAGTTTGTGCTTTAGATATGACTGTTGATAGTCAACGCATTCAACAAATAGTTAGAAAGAACTGGAGGATCATTTTGGATTTGTTCCAGGTATTAGGTAATAAACCATTCTTTGTTTTCAAGAATGGTTTTAACCTCAAGAAAGCTTTGCAGTTTAGTGATCATGAAAATGTTAACACCATTTCTGACAGGAGAGGCATGCATTGCTGCCATCAATGCAACATGTGCAGGTACATCCACGAGGGTCCATACATTAGTCTTGACACTTATGGAAAAACTATTAGTGTGCCCAGTTTCGTAAATTGTAATACGAAAGGTGTGGTGTATATTAGTATTTGTTCTAGTTGTTCAAGTTTTTATGTTGGGATGACCAGTAGATGTTTAAAGACGCGCATCAGAGAGCATCTTTATGCCATTAAACATAGGGATGAAAATAATGCTTTATTCAAACATTCAGTTGTATGTTCAACATTTACAAAGTTATTGTTTTCTGTTTTAGAGGTTGTCCATTCTGATTTAAGGCGAGGTGATTTTAAGAACTATTTAGAACAGCGTGAGACCCTATGGCAAATAAGACTTAACTCTGATGTTCATCCTGGTCTTAATGACACCATTAATGTTAAATGTTTTTTAAAGTACAGGGAACTGTCTGTGAACAAATCAGTTGATTTCAGTTCCTTTTTTACTTGATCTTGTGTCTTTAAATGTTTAATACATTTTTTAATTGTTTAATTAATGTTTGTTTAATTAATTTTTGATTGATGTTGCTATAAATAATTTGATTGTTGATGGCTTTTTTATTCTGATGAAGTCTACGGATGAAAGCGGACAATAAACTAAAGTACGCTAAGTTTGTTATCTTGCCTCTTCGTGGTATTTTGTTCCTGGTTCTTTTTGCGACTATTTTTTTGGTATATTATCATCTCAACTTATTTTTCTTCTCTAGATTGCTGCCCCTTCCCTGCAAATGGCTCCACAGAATAGAAATTATCTTTTATTTTACCTCTCCCTTACTTGTAAATATCAGTTGCTAAGAGTCTTTCTTTATTTGATGTTCTGTTCTGATTTGCACTGAGAAACCTGAATTTAGAACTCTGATCAGGCAATATTTCCCCAGTATACCTAATTTGTTGAAATTGTTCTCATGGTCACACCTCTTCCTCTAAACCCCACATGCTACTTAGGAATTATATACTTTACAATCTGCTTTAACTTGACAGAAAGTTTAGAATTCAGCTCAAACGGTGCATGCTTCATATTCCTAATTTGATTTCCTTAGAATACATGCTTTTAGTTAGTGTTCACATCTCTTTGGTTCTGTTAGTCAGTTTATATGCCTGATTTGCACCATTTTCAGGATGCAGTGACTCATCTACTTAATGCTTTACGATTCCAAGCCACCCAAGTATTAATAAGGTAGGCAGGGGTGCTTCATCCACATGCTCCACCTTACTAATACCAGCCAGCCAGCCCTAATCCTAACTCTGCCTCTGTCCATAATCCTAACACTGCACTTAACCCCTCTAAATCCCTTTCAGTAACAGTACCAATGATCAACACAGTCTGGACACACACACACACACACACACACACACACACACACACACACACACACACACACACACACACACACACACACACACACACACACTCACACACACACACACACATACACACACACACACACACACACACACACACACACACACACACACACACACACACACACACACACACACACACACACACACATGCACCAACACACATCTATGCCCTCACTTAACCCAACTCTAACACTAACCTGCTTACACTCACACAAGCACTTTTAACCCTAATGCTGAAACCTTCAACATAACTTAAGGTTCCTTCATTAGTTTCCTAACCCCACATTTACATTCCATGCATGCATTATGATGTTTCATTCATCCAAAACCTTAAAATTTCAAACTCAGCACTTGATTGCATTTCAGTTATTCACTCTGTTGACCAGTAGTGAATTGGGCGAAGTGAATAATGCGCACCAACATACACATACACACACACACACACACATATATATACATATATATATATATATATATATATATATATATATATATATATATATATATATATATATATATATATATATATATATATATATATATATATTATATATATATATATATATATATGTGTGTGTGTATATATATATATATATATACATACATACATGCACACATATTTATGAGGTCATGTTACATTACATTGATCTTAGTAACTTTAATATTATGCTCTGTATGTCATAAGGTGTTGTCATCAAAATCAAACTTTTTTACTTTACTTACTTAAAATATATTTAAATGTCTGAAAAATTTCACGCCATAGAATCAATTTTAACTCTAAAGTAGTCCATATTTCTGTCCATTTTCCTCAATGGTCTATGTGTTTGGAGACAGAACTTACGAAGTCTCACCATACATCTCTTGACTTTCACAGTTTTCATAGTCTGTACTTGCATGCAAAATGACTTATTTCAGCACTTTTGACGGTTGCTCTTCTAATGACTTTAATTTTGATTTAATTGTACCATATTTATTACAGCTCATCTTACTCATGAACTAGAAAGAGTCTTGTTTTGCTACTTTAGCAGTAAATTCAATATCAAGCTGCAGACTCTGCTATGAATTGTGAATTCTTATTTTGTCTCCTGTAAACTTGTAAGCCTTTCTTGGATTTTTTGATTCTCCAAGTAGCATCCTTATTCAGTATCAACTTCTTGATTTCAGCTATATTGCAAGGGTGGTGTATAATGTTTGGTTTTGGTAGCGTCTCTAGAGGCATATTTATTCAGCATGCATGCTAATAAATTAAAAAAAAAAACAGCCAGCAGCTTGATACAGCATGGAACAACTGGATAAAATGGACCAATTTACCACATTGATCTCACTTCTGAGGGGTTCCACGTGGATATTTTTGCGGTTTTTAGCACTTAATTGCCATGGCAGGCAGGGGATATGTATCTCCAAGTAGTGGCAATGGGCAATTGATGAATCATCAATCATCATGATATTCAGCAGGATACCAGAATCTCCAAAGACAGGCGGTTATTTGTCATTTTTGTAAAAATCCAGTCCAGAATATTAGTTGTGACAGTCATATTCTCTACTATAGCCAGTTGTTCTCCAGTGTTTTATGCAGTGTTTTGATACACGCATTATGTATTTGCCAAAGAATATTGAAATTTGTAAGAGGGCAGGCTTCCCTCAATCCATAAGAGTATAGCTTAGTAAACTAGGCACAATACTCACTAACTAGAAGCTACACTGACATGTTTGCCTTTGCTGAGATGAGTCTTGATTGAAATTGCCTCTGTTATTATGACTATGAGACTTTGTTAGTCAGTTGCTTTGGAAGTCAGACGTTTAGGCCCAAATTGTAATGTTTGTTGCACATTTTTTTGTGTTATTTTTTTAATCTGCCTTCTTGACCATTGAGCTTCCCTCCTGGTACTCTCACTGAACCCATCTGTTTTCTCAGGTTGAGGGCACTGGCTTCTCTATTTTGGGGGTTACTCAAATCTGTGGGCAAATTGAGGGCACTGGCTTCTCTATTTTGGGGGTTACTCAAATCTGTGGGCAAAAACTGAGCTACCAATAGGGTGCTATCATTCTGAATGGATCAGATATGTTTTTCTTAGCACTGCATCCCTTCCTCATTGTGACGACTTGGACATTGCCAGGCTGCATGAGCTATGAGGAGCTGTGAGAGTGCATGCTCCTGCCCTGGGCCAGTAGGATGTCCACATCTACTCTGCTGCCTCCTGTCCCCCAGCCCTGGTGTTTTGTTTGAGCTCCAGCCTATGCCAGTGCTCAGTGAAAGACTTCCTCTCATACTCCCTCACCACCAGGATAGGTATGTTTATCTTCCCTACCTTTCCATTAAGTGCCTGAGCTACTAATCATACTCAGATCACCTGGGATGTAGTCAAAGCTTCATCCATATACTCCATCATCAAGGTTATCACTTCCACTTTTTTATAGATAATTCTTTCTATATGTGGTAAACCATGGTATGAGTACCTACTTTCTGGAAAGTTTACCATTCCAAAAATGGTAACTATGTAAACAGTAATGTTATGTATGTAATACCGGCTTCTTTAGCAATGAGTGAATGTGAATGCATCCTGAATCATGCTATCCTGACTTGTCTGTACACAAATTCTATTGCTTTTGTCTGCAGTGAAACCACAGTGAAAAAAAAATGTATCCCAGACTACAACTGCTTTCTGCTTGATTTCTTTATCTAATTTGTCAGTATTCTTACCTTCTTGGTCGCTTTATTGTTGCAATGCTGCCTTCTGTGGTTTTGCCATAACCATTTCATGGTTTGCAATATTTTCTTTCCTTTTTTTGTTAGCTTTTATTGTGCAATGCTTTGCCTCCATATAAAGCTCTGTGGAATGCCCTCTGATCTTTGATGTTATTTAAGGAATTTCTCAAAGGATGTTAGTTCAATGCATAAAAACAATTCTGAGGACTGGGGTGTTTTGTCTTGTGATAGCATATGTCAGTTCTACTTTGCAACTTCAGTTATGTAAGCTGTTTTCTCACCATTATTTTATTTTCTGTTTTCCTCATGGGCTGTGTGATACTAAAGTTTGTATATGTAAGAATGGAGGTGGGGCTTGTTCCCTACCAAAAATGTTTTTCTTCACATGTCACACTTAGTTTTGTTGGATGAATGCTTCATCAAGTTTGACTTATCCAGTTTACTGTCACTGACTTACTTTTTGACAATATATAGTGGGTCCCCCCTTATCTAATGTATAGGGCTTATGCCAGGTTGCTTATAAGACCAATATAAGTAATTTTTAAAAGTCCTCTAGCATTGTCTGTAGTTCAGCAGTTTTGTTACAGAAAATGAACATATTAAAGTGAAGCAGCTTGATTCCCCACATAAGTTTTAGTATTAGCAGATAGACAGTTAAAGTGTAGGTCCTTTTGCCAAGATTATAAGGTTTAGCATGCATGGTAGGAAACAGATTAGTTTCTGAGTCACCAGAAATTGACATTTTAATGTTTAAGGAGTGGAAAATCAAGTTTTTGGTGTTAGGGACACTACCAATTCAGGTTAAAATTAAGATTCTGTGTGAGGTCAGAGGTCATGAACTGTTCAGGGTGTTAATGTTAATCAGGGAGCATGGTGGTGCAAAATATGTTGTGGAAAGATTAATGCTCTGTAGCCTTAGATAGTGTAAGTTGAATGATAATTCCACTGGGGATATAGCTATCAGGTGAATTAGGCTAGGCAATGCAGTGGGCTTCAGGATCTTTTTTAATCAAAAACATGCAGCCATGTCCATTTCTGTCATGTAGTCTGTAATTGTAAAACTTCTGCGGTGGTGCAGTGGTAGCATTGTTGCCTCACAGCAAGAGGTTCTCCCATTCGATTCTCGGCTGGAGTGCGGGGAGTGCCTTCTGTGTGGAGTCTGCATGTCCTCCCTGTGGTTGGGTGTGCATTCGAAAGACATGCGTAAAAGGGCATGCCTTCATTGAAGGTTGGACGTCGAGCTGGCACCTCGGCGTTCATGAAAATCTACTGCCAATCATTAGCGGACCAGAGTTCTGCTGTGGCGACCTCTAACCAGGAAAAGCTGAAAGACAACAACAACAACAGTCTGTAATTGTAATAAGTTTAATAAGATTTACTATGTAGGTGTTTATTAAGCTTAAGGTGGATTTTAGGAACGGAAGATATATGTGAATGATGAATATAAGTCCATGCATCAGGCAGATCAGTTTTGTTACAGAGCCTGACAGAGCTGAGGTGGTCAGTTTGTTATTCCTTTGCTAATTTCAGACAGAGTACTGAGAGTGGTAGCAGGGTCACAAAGGTAAAATGTATGACAAGAAACAAAATGCATTTGGGTGATGGTGGCATAAACCCACTTGGGCTCAGTGTCTGCTACCTGAGGAAATGGATCAAATGCAGCTGTAAAATTCAAGTCATTGTTATAGTCTTGAACAGAATGTATACCTTATGGATATAATTGCATGTCTTATAAATTATTATTAATATTTTATTGGACCATTTGTTTCTGCATGCAATTTTGGGGCCATGTTACAAATGGTTGTGGTTGTACTGTCCTTTGTTACTTGTATTGTGATCTCTTGGAAAGGTACAGATATAGTTCTGTGGTGTTTTGATACATTTAGGTGTACAGCCTCTGAGTGCCTTATGCTATGCGCATCTGGGATGAATATTGCATATTATTGTTTCTACTTATGGTATTGTGATATGCCATCAATGGCATGCATTGCCACGTGGCAGTATCTGTACATGTTCATGTATGTTGTCTTCTGTACACTATGGCCTGATGCTCCAAATTAAACATTCTCATACATATTTGATCCTTGTATGGACACACTTCTGTGTTTCAGACACCATATATTGTCTGATGTTGTTGTAGAAAATTTCTTGAACTTTAGCTTGGTTTGTTTTGCTTTATTTCTTACACTGGTGCATGGCCCTCCATTTACTGTGTTCTGTACACCATTGTTGCAGCAGAATGTCATGCATGATTTATTATTTGTTTATGTATTTATTGATTGCACATCATGTTCTGCATGTTATTACCTTCACGTTGTGCATGGTCCCACAGAAACACCAGCACATCATCCGGCTGAATGTACTTCTAAACATCGAGGTACACAAATCTTGAATGGCTAATGATCGATTCCAAAATATCAAAAGCCAAAACACTGAAAAAATAAAACATGCATTTTTTTGCAGGGTGTCTGCACCTTCCATGTTGGAGGTGCACCCCACACCCCCTGCTAATTATATATACCAACTCCAAGATTGCTTTAGAGTGGGGGGAAGGGGCAAATTCCCCATTCTCCACCTTGCACAATTTTGCAAGGACTTAACATTTGCAAAAGTAATCAAATGAGTTTCATTCACTTTTTCCTGTGCCAAACACATTCAAAATTATAAACGTTCGATTATATGGAATGTTTCCATCTGGCCCCATTGGTGTACACTACATAGAATTCTTTATTTATGTATCAGTCTGCTTCTTACTTTAGCCTCATGTTGTGGGGCACTGCTTCCTGCATTCAGCATGCACACTGCAATATTAAAATAAATTGTACTTTATACTCTGAAATCTGTATTTTGTAGGAAAAAGCATAAAAGATATTGTGAAAGTAACATGCATACCATATAATTCTGCATTAAGATTAAAAATGCTGCAGAATTTTATCAATAAAGCATGCCATTAGAACTACGACAACCATCTACTAAATCATTTATACTGAAAAGTGTGTTTAATTTGCTGATTTGTATGCTGTTTGGTTGCTGTGGTGTGTAGGTTGGATCATATTATTGCTTTAATATTTTTATTTGATTAAATAAACTTTTCATGTTAGTGAGAGACATAATGGCAGTTTTTAAGGGTATGTATATGTGTCTGACTATTTGTGTTATGTGGATAACAAAATCAAAGTGTTTGCACTTACATAGAGGCTTGCTCACTAATATTAACATAAAAGTAAAATAACTAATTTATTTCCACTCCTTCCTAAATGTGCATGGTAAACTGCAGGGTATGCCCAAATATTTTTTGCAGGTTTCCTGATGAGTAACAAAGCCGAATTATAAGATGTGCTTAATGTTACTTGTACAGACTATTCTTTTATCTGTTGAGCAGAACCCACATATTCAATATAGTCTCCATTTCTGTGTTTTGTAGTTTGGATTACACTTCTCTACTGATTTCAGTGGAAAGCAGCAAGTATACATGTTGCCAACTAAATAAGTGTAGTTTATGCAGCATTTTCTGAAGGTGTTGTCTCATTAGGTTTTCAACACTAATTCTGGGGTATATTTTAATCGTTTTCTGCAAGCTAATTTTGTAGTACTGTTTTCATAGTACAATAAGACTTATGTTTTCAAATTTGTTAGTTTTATAGTTCAGTTAAGTTTTCCTGGCTGGTTTAATTGTATATAGTGTAGATTTTTAGCAAAGGGTTATTTTGCTGGTAATGTCATTTTCTGATTGTCTGGTTGAGGCTGGTCATTTAAAAAATATTACCTAATGGTTGAGGCTGGTCATTTAAAAAAAATATTATCTAATTTTAACTTTTTATTTTTCTAGTGTCTTGTTTGATTTATGTGGGTATAATTGTTTCTTGTGTGTTTGTGTGTGTGTGTGTGTGTGTGTGTGTGTGTGTGTGTGTGTGTGTGTGTGTGTGTGTGTGTATGTAAGAATAGGGCTGAGTTATGGCGGCTAGTTATATCTTTTGAATGTTGAGGAATGGTTGGTGATGGATAGAGAGTAATGCTAAATATCTGATGACATCCACAGATTGGTAATGAATAATATAGCCACACTTGATAAATGCTTTTATCACACTCTTTTATCTGTACACTTCATTAATACATGCATGTATATAAAGTCAATGGTATGGATAGCTGTGTGGTCCAAATTTCAATGTTGTTTTATCAAGACAGGTGAGTGGGGGTTGGCGTGGGTTAGAGTGTTTGTGCGTGGGTTAGTGAGTGATGGGAAGTGTCGGGTGTGACACACCTGCACTGGCCTAGTAATCAAGGACCCTCGATCCTCACCACTGGCAACAGTGAGGGATGTACACAATGGGAGGATTACAAGTACACACACAGTAAACTGCAATTTCCCTTAAGAGCACACAGATATCACAATCAGTCTGGGGCTGGTTTCTCCCTCTTTCTCCAAATCCCCAATAAGACTCCCCACTGGCACAGCTATAGGGTAAAGATCTCAGCTGAGGGGCCAAGCCAAGACCTCTAGCACCCTCTCTGTCCAATCAGTGCTTCATGTCCCTGCCCAAGTAGCTCACACACACACACACACACACACACACACACACACACACACACACACACACACACACACACACACACACACACACACACTTTGAGATTTGATTCATATACAAACATGGGTCTATATTAGATCACCAAATGCTTAAAAAAGCGAACGGTGATTAATCGACCCTATGTAAGTGAAAGCTTACAATTTCGAACTGTCAGAACAGCTATTTTTTGCCTAGGGAAAAAAATTGCTGTTCCAAAAAAAAAAAACAAAAAAAAAACACGTCAAACATTACATTAAGTGGGGGGCTTTGCCAACCACAACCCCTCTACTTAAATATACCAACACCGAGACTGTACTACAGTGCCGAAAATGGCAAAGTAACAAAGTGGCCAAGCAAATTCTTTCCCAGGTAAAGAATTCGCTAGAAAGCCGCTTCGATATTTTGCTGTTTCAGGCTTTTGAGTTCGACCAAGACACATTCGAAAGAATGCATCTTCGGACTTCTAATAGGGAACCTACAAACACACACACACAAACCTGGGGAAGGCTGACACAGGTTTACTAGCTATGCCCCCTTCTGTGCAGACTATAAGATAGTTTCCACTGTCACCAACCCCTTCTTATCAGCTACTATAAGGCCCTTACAAAGGGTGTCCTATTCTACTGTGTAATGTTACTATTATTCAAATGGTAGTTTTGACCAAGAGCAAGGCTATTTAGGAGTGGCATGTACAGTGTCACTAAATACATACGCAAGTAGTATAAGAGCTTAAATATCTCAAAACAAACCAGCCACAAAGATAGGTTTAAATATATTTAATAATAAATAACAAAAGAATAAGACAATACTCAGAAAACAAACACAGTTACTTCAGAGTTCAAAATCACAGGAAATATTTTAAAACAACATTGCATGACAGTCTCAAATAAATACAGAAAACATCTACACTAATCTTTACTATATTCCTATTTATATCTAAAAGAGATACTGTGCCCTAAATTTTACATATAGACAGGCACATGCAGATGATGATGATGAGTGGATGTTCTTGCTAGGTACAAGACAAAATACAAAATGCAGTCTCTCTCTGAGAGAGTTCTTAAATTAATATCAAACATTACTGCTGAGTTAGCTTGGATGACATCACTCTTTGTCACCTGACTTCAGTTCCCAGGCTAAACAGAAACTTAACAGAATTTAACACCTCTGTGTGAGAAATACATATCTCTCAGAACTGTGCATCTGCTTGGAAGTTATAAAGCAATAAAACACTTTTTACATTTTAAACCTAGTAACTACTTCTCTCCAAGACAATAGAAAAAACTTCTAGCTCTAGACATCCTGTCTCCTTGCTGCATTGAAACTAACTTTTATAGCACATCGTAAAGCACTTAATTTCAACTTATTTTTTTGAATTTTTGTAAGTTAATCTTTTATGTTCCAGCAGGGTATGCTGTGGTTACATTCTTGAAGCTCAGTACATAACATACAGTTCTGTATAAATCATATCAATATTCACAAATGACATAGAATTATTTACAGAATTCCAGATAGCTGGGCTGGCAGTGTCACATCGGGGATAAGTGAGGAATTGGTATTATATGTTGTGTTCAAATGTGTGTATTTTAGGATTAGGTAAGGGGATACATGTTGTGTTGTTAGCGTGTATTTGTACATCCAAATGTGTCTTGCGTAGTGGCAGTGTTATGGGAAGGTGTTTATTAAGGTAAGGTGTAGGGCTAGGGTTGGAGGAAGATGCAGTGTTAGGATCAGGCATGGCACCCATTACTAAAGAGGCATGACTCAACTATTTTTAATCCCCAAAAACTAAACTGTTCCTCTTTACCCAAGATACTTCTCAGTCCACAAATCCTCCTTCCACATAGTCTCTGGAAGTAACACTAAACTGAACTTGTTCCACATACAAAATTGTTTGCTATTTACATAAACAAAAAGCTGACATTTGATTACCACATCCAACATATAGTGAAAAAAAACACACCAAAAACTGAGCTTAATTTATAGAATTCAACACTATCTGACCGACCCTGCCAGAAACACCTAGCTTCCCTACTCTCATCTACTCTGCCCCTATAGTCACAAATTTACAAACTACACCATTAACAAAGCTGGAGCAATGCTACCACAAAGTAGCTAAATGTGCATCCATCTATCAACTTACTACCTATTAATGCCTAGCCCTCAAAAAACTGAACTAGCTTGAATTACCACACTACCTATCCTATTCCCAACTTTTCACAATTCATAATCTCATTTACAAACCCATAAGATGTCCATCTCTCTCCACTCTTATCCAACAATAATCCCCCATTAGATCCTTATGGTCTACAGATAAACCCCTTCTACTCCTCACAAAATCCTATAATGCAGCTGGAGACATACTGTACTCCAACTACCCAGCCATAATCTGGAATTCCATCCATCTCTTGCTAAAACTGGAGCAATACCACAAGCCATTCAAGTGCTGTCTAAAGTCACATCTCTGGTTCTGCCTATGTTCCCCTCCAGAATAACCACTATTCTACAACTTTTCCTAAAACACTTCCATCATAATCTGTTCTTCTCACATCAGCATTAATGTATATATTTTTTCTTATTCTCACTTCAGCATGTAACTTATAACTCCACCTACCACCATCTTTCTCTTGCACTTATCTTTCTTTAGTCTCCTGACCTTTATGTAATACTACTTCCAATCCATTCCTCACAGCCGTCTATCTCTTCTTTCTATCTTCTGCTCACATTTTTGATTGCACTTTCAGCAATGAAAGTTTGTATAAAATCCTGCTTACATTAAGTAATGTTTTATATAATATCTACTTAACTATGCTGTTAACCTGTCTGTATTTTTAAAAGCTGTGTATTTAATTTGTTATGTGGGTTGTTGTTATTTTATGTGTACGTCTGGAGCTTTTTTCCCCAGTTTCCCCTGATGCTCAATTCCTCACAGCTGCTCTTGGTTTGGTTAATTTGCCTGAGAGTTACAGGGAATCTGCTGCATCTAAAACCATCCTTTGCTAAAAGGAATGAAAATATGTATCATGGTGCAAGTCTGCTGATTATTTTCCCTGTATTTCATAAGAATCCTGCATTATTTGGTACATTCCTTGCATCTTAGTAGAGTTTCAAAGCTGGACTGTTTCCACTACTGCTATAGTACTTAATTACGTTGTGTCTGCTAATTTTACAGGACTGTAGTATCTAGATTGTGTGTTTACCCTGCACTTGAGCTCTAAAACCAGCATTTTTACATTAACAGGGTTTTCTGAATGCACTCTTGTGGCAGAAGTGTGCTGTAGCAAACCTATCTGAATTGAGGGTTGCTGGCTGAAAGCTTGCTGTGTGTTTTCCTGACCGGTCTGTAGGCTTTGCTGTTATAAAACTTGTTTTTTTCTGATTCCATATAAGCCCGGTGTTTGCCCTAAGCTGCTCTACACACAGTGGCATTTAGCAGTGCCTGTATAGATGCAAATGCTTTCAAGTTAAAACATCCCTTAAAATAACCATCGCTGCAACCTTCTCCAGTCCCCCTGCTGCTGTAGGAACATCTGAGCTGTGCACAGGGGAGCATCACCTTGTTGAAGTTCACACTCTTCGTCCATGTGCCATCATCCCAATCCAGTTAAATCTACCCACTCTTCTCCCTGTTTAAACCTGTAGTAAAAAACTGAAATCATGGAAAGGCACTTTCCTGCTATCTCTGTGGCCATCTTGGTAGACATAGGCATCCTGAAGCAATGTAGCAGTTGTCTGATATATACTGACAGCTACTTAATCCTGAAACAAACAAACACAGTATGTGAGAGATGTAGTTACACTATGAAAACTGAGACACAACTGAAACATACTGACAAATCAGATGACAAACATGTCAGCACATGTATATAATTTTCCTCACTAAATAAGGTCTCAACACATAAAAGCACATATGGAAAAGTACTCACGTGTAACTTACCAAAGCCTGTACGCTGTCCTTAGAAACCACATGCAAACAAAACCAAGTCAATACCAACCACTACACATAAAAATACCCAGCACAGTTTCTCCACTAGGAAGCACCTAAGGCAAAACATCACACATTTAAATATCTTAGTCAAAGAAGACTCCATTGTGAGACACATGGATGCCCCCCTCTCTAGGTTGGATAAAGGGAGGGTTACAGTGAATTGCCTGAATCCATTTTCAACTTGAGAAAGCTCGGTATTTAGCCGAGCGAAAGCACTTGTTCTTCTATTAAAGTCTTTTTTCAACAACACACTTGGCATTCCTCAGTTTGTGGATTACGCTGGTCAGGTCTCGCTTTGAAGCTTGCTGTTCCTTGCCTGTGAGGGGCCAGGATTTGCCAGATCATGCAGGCACTCAGGTCACTAAACTGTAAGTACTAGTATGACTCAGTCATCATCCATGTGGGTGTAAATGACATGAGACATACCTTCCTGGACTATATTAAGAGAAACATGATGGACCACTCTAAATATGTGTCACAGGCGGGTATGAGCCTTGCATCTATCAACATTTTACCCCCACCAAGAATGATATCACAGTACAAACAGAAAATGGCTGACTTTAATAACTGGCTACTGGTGTCATTCCAAGGAGATCCAGTATTTGTCATCCTGGGACAACATGATCAAATAATCACACTGCTTTGGTAGAGATAATATGCACCTGTCACTGCTAGGCTTTCAAATACTGGTCAAGGCATTAGCCACACTCATAGTCCCTTTTTATGCAGTTCCAAACCGACAGACCTACCAATGTGACAAATTCTTCTAATGCCAAGCTAAAGGTACTACTGCACAATGTTAGGAGTCTTAACAAGAAACTGCACTCCCTGGAAGCTCTTCTCACTCTGGAGAATGCTGACATCAGTGCAGTTACAGAGATGGGGTTCAAGGCTTCAGGAAGCACCCTGGCAGTGCAAGGCTACAATTTCTGTCACACATTCAGACCACCCACTGAAAAGGAAAAAATGAAAGGAGGAGGTGTTTCCATTTACATAAAAAACAATCACACCAAAACATTACTCAAGCCAGATGACTTGCTTGAAATACTCCATGTCCAGCTGACCACAGGCAAAATTCCCACCATATCATCGCTAGCTGAAGGTCACCAACCAAAAACCATGAAAACCACTCCACATACCTCAGGTTATTAGAATCCCTTACCATTCAGTCCAACACACTACTCATGGGTGATTTTAACTACCCCTCTGTGAACTGGGAAACATACATGACCACTAACATGTAGGCTCAAAGATTCCTGGACTTTGTAATTGCAAATTCTCTGGAACAGCTAGTCTTCACTCCCACTAGGGGCTCAAATATCCTTGAGATAGTACTCACAAACATGGGGAAGCATTGCACCCCTCCACTGTAATGTTCTCATTGGTAACATTGGATCATAAATTGGCATCCTATGAAATAAATGTAATGGTGTAACCCCCATCAAACCCTAATACCCTACAGAATTTTTCCAAGGCAAATTAGCTTCTATTAAGTAATAGCATAAGTAATTTTAAGCCTTCCCTTAGCCACAAAAATATGAAAGCCTTTTCAGAAGTATACACGACCACTTAAACAATTGCATAGAAATGGCAGTGCCTGACTGAACTAAACTCAGATCTAGCCAGAAAACATGTCACCCTGGTGGACCCCTGGCATAAATAGATTATACCACAAAAGGAAGAAAGTCCTATATAGAAGCAAGTGGGAGGGTGCACAACAGAGAACAAAATCCCTCATTAGTCTCAACAGGCATATCAGGGACTTAGTAAAGTCCTCAAAACCTAAATATTAGACTGAAAAAGCCCCCCAAGCAAAGGATAACCACAAAACATTTTTTAGTTATATCCGAAATCTTAAGGGAAACACTCAACAATGTGCTGAGTTGGCTGTAGATGGCACTACCTATACTCAGCCAGAAGAAACAGCAAACCTGATGGCTGATAAATTCAGCTCAAATTTCACCCCTCATCACATTCAGTCACTCCCCATAAAATACCCTCTACCATTCCTTTACCTGTTATCACAAAACAACGGGTTGTCACTGTGCTCGCTAAACCTAGAAACACGGCATCAATGGGGCTTGACAGAATCACAGGGTGCCTATTAAATAGCTTGAAGCATGACCTAGCAGACCCACTCAGATCTCAACTTAACCAGGTCTCCAAACAGGCTTTTGTCACAGTAGAGTGGAGGACAACAACAGTCCTTACTCTGCACAAGGGAGGACCATCAGTGGACCCAGGAAACTATAGTCCCATAAGTCTGACTAGCCTCATATTCAAGTCTATGGAAAGGATAATCTTGGACCTGATTAACAACAATATAAGAAATCTCCAGAATCTAGACCCAACCTAGTTTGTCTTTGTCAAGGTCAGGTCCTGCTTGCTTAGTCTGGTGGACTTGTTTGAAAAGGTTACCAAGGCCAAGAATAAGGATAAGACAGTGGATACCACCTGCCATGACCTGGCCAAGGCATTTGACACAATACCCTACTAAGGTATAATAGATAAACTCACAAAATTAGTCATAAATCTCTGCATCACCATATAGATAGCCAATTAGCTCACTGATAGGACACATCTAGCAAGAGGCCAGTCACCTGTGCAGTATCTCAGGGCTCAGTGCTGGGCCCCCTCCTGTTTGGGATATACTTCTCAGATGTCAAAGCAAATGTAGATGGCCTTTGGCTGACCATGTTTACTGATGACTGCACATTGGGGACAATCATTGCCCCCCAAACAATGTTGATTTCCTATAGAAAGGCCTGACATAGACTAATGATTGGTATCAGATTGGTATAGAGCCATGGCCTCAAACTAAATGCAAAAAAATGGATAATAACACCCTTTGGGAAAACAAATACACCTGCAGATTACTACATTGATAGCACCACCCTAAGAGTGGACCCAGTGGTGAGGGATCTGGGTACTGAGATAGATAATCTAAACTTTGACCACCATGTGTCCACGGTGGTGAGGAAATCCTTCTTTGTCAGTTATCAGTAAGGGCACAGCATCCAAATCTAAGGATGTCACATAGTACCACTGTACTTTGCCCTCATCAGACCAATAATCAAGCACAATGCACCCTTCGGTATGTATCTTGCCAGGCATGTGCAACAGTTGGAACTTCCGCAGAGGTTTCTCACCCCCAAAATACATGGTATATCCCACATGTCATATGCAGGCCAATTAAAATCCCTATCACTGTATTCAGTTTCCCACCGATTACTGAGGGGTGATCGATGCCTGACCCACAAGACAGTCTCTGAACCAGCCCTGATGGAAATGTTACATATTCACAAAACTAACTGTATGAAGGTTACCCACTCCAAGGACCTAAATCTGATCTCTGACACTAATAAATCATGCTGGAGAGACAGATATGTGTCCCATGGATTGCCCTTCTCTAGAATAGGCTTCCTATTCATGTGAGGCAGAGCCCTTCCCTGACCATCTTGAAGCACAATCTGGACCAGTAGATGGGAAATGGCAGATTCAGTCCAGGGGTGTCCCCTATGGACAGAGGGAGTCTGTAAAATTGTCAGAACCATGCTTGCTGACACTTGTTATATTTCCCCTAGGGATAGAAAATTGGATAAACTCTCGATAAAATTGGATAGGCTTGTAAGGGGTCTTGAGCCATTAGCTAGTAAATTCCTATAAATCTATGAACCTATGAAAAGGAGTTCTGCACCCAGTTGGAATTCCCTGGTCAACAGGTGGAATAAGTAAATAAATATTAGGATGAAGTATTCTGATTACAGACTCAGTATAGATGGTAAGGCAATATATAAAAATGAGTCATCACCAACAATTGCAGCAGTGCATACAAGAGAATCATTAGCTGAATGTAAATATATCCACTGTGAATAGAGTGGCAATGCAAGAATATAAGGAGGTAATCTAAAACAAATTTATATCAGCAATTGTAGCAATATTCCCTAAAGAAATAATAACTATGACAAGTATATCTACTATGAATAGGGTGGCAAAGTAGTCGCAAAAGGATATCTTGGATGAAGCAATATCATCAAAAGTATTTGTTGGCATTAGATGAAAAAATACATTAACTACAATGAGAAATCCAATATAATAAGGGTGGCAACCAGTAAGGCATAAGGAAACACTGAGGTAAGCAGCTGGACGGGTATTATAGCTGAATTTCAAACATTATTAAACTAGAAGTGATACAATATGGGCTTGGTGCATATGACAAATAGAAGTTGTCAAAGGAGAAAAAGTAAAAAAATGGGGTTTAGCAGTTAAGAAGGAGTAGTTAGGGTAAGCCAGGTGGAAGAGTGGAAAGAGAAGCACAAGAAGAGAATGAGATCAAGATAGGGATCACGATGCTTCTGTTACTTCTTACCCTTATTTTGAATTAAACGATGACTACATATACACCATATAAAGAAAGTGAAGAAATTATGTGTAACAGTTACTAGTGCAGTAGTAATGAAGCTAGACCATAGCCAAATGTTAGGAGGTCACCAGGAGAATGGACATAACCATGGTAAGGTTATTAACCACATTTTAGTGGAAATACATAACAAAAGAGAAACAGCTGGCCACATCAGTTCACCATGTGAAAACTGACAGATTAGTAGAGACATTTAATAACACATTGAAATCCATGCTTGATACTGTTGGCAAAAACTGGCGCGAGTTGTTGATCCTGATTAAGGCTTGGAGTCAGAGAGATCTCACAAGCCACTGACCTCATTTGAACTTCTGCAGAGCTGGCACCCATGAGGGCTGCTTGTCATTGCTACTTAGAATATTGGAAAAGAGGAAAATACATAATTTAAAAGTGCGGTAGAACACTATGTTAGTTTACAGGATAGATTAAAGCTCTTAATGTCCATCATAAGAAGGCATATGCATACTGCTCATGAAATACAATGAGTTAATAATAAGAATGCCTGACACAGAGAATTCAACCCTAGAGATTAAGTAATAGTACCCTCCACAGAAAAAAATGTCTGGCCAAATAGTAGGGTTCACTTGAGGTGATGGAAAGATTAAATGCAGGTAACTAAGTTGAACAGCCAGGAAAGGGAAAGATAGCGCAAGTATATCACACTGGTGTGTTTAAGTAACGGAAATATGTACAAAATTCTGCAGAGGGTTTACAGGCTGCAGGTAATGCAGGACAGATTAGAAACTGTCTGTCTGAAGTGTAGTTTAAGGGATTATTTATATAAACATAATCCTTCAATTTTGTTGAAAATCAGTCAACACTGCAATCGGTGACCTGTGCTGTACATCACATTCTTGGTCCAACAGTTACAATAACTAGGTTCTTTGTAACTTTGTGTTTATGTTTGTGGTAAAAAGGGTGACAGTTTCTAATGTGATATTGTGACAGCTTTTAATACCAGTAAAGACAATGGCAAAGGAAGATTTACAGTGAGGATAGGTAGAAACGATGTAACCAGGAATGTCCACCTAGAATTTACTAGTATATATCCTTTCAGTTTTTAATGGAACATTTTTTTAAAATCCAGATGGATCAAATCTGGGTAGGTTAACAGCTGGGGATGCTTGTTGAGGTGAATATATTAAGAATGAGGTTTCAGTTATGGGAGTATTTTCCCAATCTTGCTGAAAGGCGTTCAGATAGACTTTGAAAAAGGTAGACAATATAAATAGAAACCCCTTATCAGTAGAGACATCACTGATAATTATGTTCTAGAGTCTTGTATAATGTATAACAATAAACATCTAGGAATAATGTTTTCCACATAGGATGGAATTAATACTTTCTGCAGTGTACAAAGCTGCACAAAGGTTTTGCAATATATACAAGGTGTTTGTGGTTTATAAAGCAAAGTAAACTTTATTGTCATTCAACCATACCAAATACAACTGAATGAAATTACGTTCCTCCAAGCTCATGCACAATAACAATATTACAACACAACTACATGTAACAGTAAACAGTAAATGGTAAATGGCAATAACACAACAACAGTCAAAGATGTCTGAGGGTCAGCTGACAGTGTTTTCTCCTGTCTACCTGATGAATCTGAGTATCTTGGGGCAATGCAACAATTGCCTCATGTACACAGACAACCCTCTCCTCCTACCACCCAACACTACAACCTGTGAGAGATGCACTTATTTAGCCAAACTGGAAGCAAAGCTCTCTTCACCCAGAAGTGGGCTAGACAGTCAAGAGGAGAAGGTAAACACTTGCACCACACCACACTCATCACATAGTCCCTCAAAACCTACACCACCAAAACACACACATAGCAACACAAAACACACACCTACATTTGCGGAGGCTCTCAATAAAAATCTGCTCCAAGCAACAGAGACCTCTGAAGCAGAAATGCAAGCCAATGATCTATCCTTGGTTCTGGGACCGAGAGTCAAACCGATGTTTCGGTTCTGACTCTCCCTCTCGGTGCCTCGGCACGGATCGCTTCGGCTCTGTCCTCAGGGTCGATGCCCTCGGTCCCCGTCTCGGGGATCCCTCTGCCTTCTTCGGAACCGGGGGATTCCTCGGTTCGGGACCCAGGGGCTTTCGACCTTATGAAGAAGGTGTTGTCGACTCAGACAACCACTTCAGCAGAGACGGCCTCTCCTTCCCATAAAGGCCCGTTATCCTCCTCTGCACCCACGGCTACTCAAAAGCGTCGAGCACCAGTGTCTCAGCTGCTCCCAGAGGGAGCCCCTTCTTCCTCGGAGGCTTCATTGGATGCCCCCCCGAGGAAGTTCTGAGGAAAAGATTGTGTAAGAGGGGGCACTTGTATTCTCCACAAGAATCCTTAACATCGGACACTGACTTGGATGAGTCAGAAGGGTCCCCAAAATCACCCTCGGAGGATGTCTCCTTTTCTGACATCCTGGAGATCCTAAAACAGAGAGGTGATTGGCAAGCCCTACCCCCTTCTGAGGATGAGTCAGTCTTGCTGAAGGCATTCGGTGCTCGCCCTTCTTCCTCCTGGGTCACTCGCCCTTGATGAGTTGATGGATTTGATTGCTCAAGGGCGTGGGAGCCACCTGACACAGTGGAGCCAGTCCCTAGAAAGCCTAACAAATATATTACGGCCCCTCAAGACAAGGCATACCTCACAAAGGGAGTTCCAGTGGATGCTATGGTGGTGGCAGCTGCCACTAAAAAGGAGATGTCTGAATCTTCCTCATCTGTCCATCCACCTAACAGAGATTCTAGGACTATGGACAGGTATGGGAAGCGCATTTTTAGTTCAGCGGCTTTTTCCGTGCGATCGCTGAACTATTTGACACATTTTACACGTTTACAGAGGGATCTAGTCAAAGAGTTGGGAGATACCCTCCAGGGTACTACAGATGCTGCTGTCGTGGAAAAAGTTACAGCACAGCTCAATACCCTTACATCATTTGTGAACTCGTCCATGAGGCTCATCTCGTATGCAGCTGAAGGATCAAGTAGGGCTGCGGCTTCAGCGATTGCTCTTCGTAGACAATCCTGGATGCACTTATGTTCCTTTGCGGAAGCCTTCAAGTCTTCCTTTACTAACGCCCCATTTGATGGTGCCACTCTCTTTGGCCCCAAAGTAAAGGAGACCCTTACCTGGTGTGAGCAAGAGGGAAAGACTCTGTCTGCTATCGGAGTCCGTTTTTCCACCCCATCCAGACCGTACCCCAAAGGGCAGCGAGGTGGAAAAATGTGGTTTCGAAAACCCCAAGGTTCTTTCCCAGGCACACAGGGTGATGCCCCCTCCAGAGGCAGGGGGGGGGGGCAGAAGTGGAAGACGTCGCCCTGGTGGCAGAGGGGGTCCGCAAAACCAAGGTGACAAGGATACGCTCCCTGGGAAGCCTTTCCAGCACTCCTGAAGGGAGGCCCGACTGTCCTGCTCTGGAGGCAGTCGGGGGTCGCTTAGCTTTATACCCTCAGGCCTGGCAAAGTCTTACCTCAGACAAATGGGTAAAAAGCATTATTACCAGAGGTTACAAAATCCCATTTCTATTCCCCCCGTTACCGCAGAAAAGATTCCCAGATGTACCCCCCCATCTGTGAGAACCTGCAGCTATAGAAATTTCAAGGCTGCTAGAAAAAAGAGTCATCCAACCAGTCCCGGCGGACCAAAGAGGATTCGAACTTACTCAAGGTTCTTTTTAGTTCCAAAAAGACAGGGGACTGGAGGCCAATTCTGGACCTAAGCAGGCTCAATACCTTCGTCAAGAAAGAAAAGTTCCGGATGGTCACGCTTCAATTGATCCTTCCATTCTTACAGAAGGACGACTGGATGTGCTCAATAGATCTCAAGGACGCGTACTACCACATCAAAATGGCCAGAGCGTCCAGGGATCACTTGCGCTTCAGGCTGGGAGCCAGTCACTTTCAGTTTTGAGCCCTGCCCTTTGGTCTAACCTCAGCCCCCAGGGTTTTCACCAAATGCATGGCAGTGGTAGCATCTCACTTGAGACGCCTAGGATTCCAGGTGTTTCCGTATCTGGACGACTGGCTCCTTACTGCCACCACCGAGCATCGACTGATTCAGGCCAGGGTTACACACTCGAACTTTGTGTTCATCTCGGAATTTCCATAAATTTCGAAAAATCTGCATTACAGCCATCACAGCATATCTCATTCATAGGAGCAGATTTGGATACCTGTTGCTTGATTCTAAGACTTCCCTCAGAAAGAATAGCCTCTCTACAAAATCACATATCTCTTCTCCTGTTGTCCAAGAAATCCCCGACCAAACTGGTTCTGAAAGTTTTGGGTCTCATGGCGGCTTCCCTCATTGCAATACCCTTGGGAAGACTGCACATGAGAGTTCTTCAATGGCTGCTGTTCGCACAATGGTCGTTCCAACGGTTACCGCTGACACACGAAATTCACATCACAAACATCTGCAAATCACACCTGTCTTGGTGGCTACAGAATTGCAATCTCTCCGGCGGCCGACCGTTTGTACTACCCACTCCGACAGCTACGGTGACCATGGACGCTTCCCTGATAGGGTGGGGGGGGCATCTTTCAGGGACAGACAGTCCAAGGCGAATGGACCAATCTAGAGTACAACCTGCACATCAATGTTCTGGAGATGAGGGCAGTGTTTCTGGCGTTGCAACACTTTTCTCCCCTTCTACCTCTAGGGACCATTGCAGTTCAAATGAACAACATGTCTGTAGTCTGGTACATAAACAAGCAAGGAGGAACCAAATCTTACCAGTTGTGCAGAGAGGCCATGAGAATTTGGCAATGGGCATAGTCCACGGGCCGCTTTCTGATAGCAATGCACATCCCGGGGTTATCCAACGTCATAGCGGACAGATTGAGCAGAGCCATCCTGTTACCTCACGAGTGGTCCCTCAAACAGACAATAGCGGACATGATATTCCGCAAGTGGGGCCAGCCTTGGTGCGATCTGTTTGCATCTCCAATGAATGCCAAATGCAGAAGCTACTTCGCCCTATTACCCCCACCAGGGGAAGTCCCCAGGGACGCTCTGATTCACGATTGGCCCCCGGGTCTCCTGTACGCCTTCCCCCCTATACTTCTGATTCCAAGATTTCTGCAGAAAGCCAAGAACATGGAGAGGACTGTAATTTTCATTGCCCCATTCTGGCCTCATCAGATTTGGTTTCCCTTTCTTCAAGCACACCAAATATGGGAACCCCGGATCCTGGACCCGGAGCCGTATCTACTGACCCACTCGTCAGGGGCTCCCCACCCGTCGCTTCTGTCCCTCAGACTAGCAGCTTGGCTGCTCCGCTTCCCGTCTTAGCCAGGTCTGATCTTCTTTCTCCTGCGGTTCAAAATATTCTAGTAGCTTCTCATAAAGCTTCCACTACAAAGATTTACACTAGTAAGTGGAAGCGGTTTGTATACTGGGCAACTATGCAACATTTAAATCCCTTGATAGCCCCACTAAACAAAGTCTTAGAGTTTCTATCCATGCTATTTCACCAAGGAGCTTCTCCTGCCACCTTGAGGGTTCAATTGGCTGCTATTTCAAACTTTCATGTAGGAGAAAATGGAGCACCTATTATGACTCATAGGCTTTGTAAGGCTTTTCTAAAAGGGTCTTTTCATATTAGACCACCAGTCAGGTTTCCTACAGCACCGTGGAATCTGAACCTCCTGTTATCACAACTAATGCTACCACCCTTTGAACCAGCCTCGTCCTGTTCTTTGAAGTTCTTGTCATGGAAAACTCTCTTTCTAGTAGCTATCACTTCAGCCAGACGAGTGTCAGAACTTCAAGCTCTTTCCATTAAACACCCATATTTGATCTTTCCCCCTGATAGGGTATCCCTTCGCACCAACCCGTCCTTTCTTCCCAAGGTTTGTTCAGTCAATAACATTAATCAGTCCATTGAGCTCCCCACATTTTTCAAGAACCAGTCTAATAAGCTGGAATATATGTTACACAAGTTGGATGTTCATAGACAACTCAGATTCTACTTGGATAGAACAAAGGATCACAGAAAAGCAGATCAACTCTTTATAGCCTTTGCAGACAGCAGAAAGGGAATGTTAGTGACGAAGCATACCCTTTCCAAATGGCTATCTGATTGTATTACTTTTGTTTATACTGCTACTGAGCAGAGTTTGCCCATCAAACCGAAAGCACATTCTACTAGATCAATATCTACATCCCTGGCTCATGCAGCCCGCCTACCTTTGGACACTATTTGTGCAGCCGCCACTTGGTCTAAACCACATACGTTCATTACTCATTACAAAGTGGATAGGGTTTCCAGGGACAGGGCAACCTTTAGTTCCACTGTGCTCAGGAATGTTCTTCCGTGAGTCTCTCAGGGTCACGGAGCTAGGGACGCTACCCATGTGTAAGAACAAACGGCGAGATTGAACACTCTCACATATAGAAGTTATGCCCTTACCATAATGTTCCATGTGGAGTGTTCATCTCACCTTTGTTCTTACATTCCCACCCTCAGGTCAGGAAGAACGTCCAGTTTAGATGTCTGGTTTGGTTCTCCCGCTTCTGATTCTCTCAGCTGTTACTGCTGGTTTCAGCTACGCCTTAGTATGTATGTTTGTATGTTTCATTCCCGTTGGGACCTGGTATTGTTTGCAAACTAGATCTGAGGTAAAGACAGAGGGAATTGTGGGAGATAGGTTGGTCTCGAGCTTCTTCTCGATGCAGAGCTTTGCCAAGCGGCCGACTCGGAGCTGAGGATCGGCTCCGAACCCATGTGTAAGAACAAAGGCGAGATGAACACTCCACATGGAACGTTATGGTAAGGACATAACTTCTATTTTATGTTCGTGGTAAAAAGGGTGACAGTTTCTAATGTGATATTGTGACAGCTTTTAATACCAGTAAAGACAATGGCAAAGGAAGATTTACAGTGAGGATAGGTAGAAACGATGTAACCAGGAATGTCCACCTAGAATTTACTAGTATATATCCTTTCAGTTTTTAATGGAACATTTTTTTAAAGTTCAGATGGATCAAATCTAGGTAGGTTAACAGCTGGGGATGCTTGTTGAGGTGAATATATTAAGAATGAGGTTTCAGTTATGGGAGTATTTTCCCAATCTTGCTGAAAGGCGTTCAGATAGACTTTGAAAAAGGTAGACAATATAAATAGAAACCCCTTATCAGTAGAGACAGCACTGATAATTATGTTCTAGAGTCTTGTATAATGTATAACAATAAACATCTAGGAATAATGTTTTCCACATAGGATGGAATTAATACTTTCTGCAGTGTACAAAGCTGCACAAAAGTTTTGCAATATATACAAGGTGTTTGTGGTTTATAAAGCAAAGTAAACTTTATTGTCATTCAACCATACCAAGAACAACTGAATGGAATTACGTTTCTCCAAGCTCATGCACGATAACAATATTACAACACAACTACATGTAACAGTAAACAGTAAATGGTAAATGGCAATAACACAACAACAGTCAAAGATGTCTGAGGGTCATCTGACAGTGTTTTCTCCTGTCTACCTGATGAATCTGAGTATCTTGGGGCAATGCAACAATTGCCTCATGTATACAGACAACCCTCTCCTCCTACCACCCAACACTACAACCTGTGAGAGATGCACTTATTTAGCCAAACTGGAAGCAAAGCTCTCTTCACCCAGAAGTGGGCTAGACAGTCAAGAGGAGAAGGTAAACACTTGCACCACACCACACTCATCACATAGTCCCTCAAAATCTACACCACCAAAACACACACATAGCAACACAAAACACACACCTACATTTGCGGAGGCTCTCAATAAAAATCTGCTCAAGCAACAGAGACCTCTGAAGCAGAAATGCAAGCAACCTCCACCCCTACAACACAACCTAAATGACACATAGCCCACAAACTCAGTGTGCCACTCAACCACAGCCCATAAGGCATAACAATGTACCCAATACTCTAGTCATAGGTGACTCTATAGTCAGGCACACTGATGTTTCACTCACTAGGCTAAAAAGGAGAAAGTTACTATCAGCTGTCTGTCAGGTGCCAGGATCCCCCACATAACGCACGCACTCAGGTCACTCCACAACAAGTATAACTATGACTCTGTCATTGTTCATGTTGGTGTGAATGACCTAAGATGTACCTACCTGGACTACATGAAAAGAGACACAGAGGAGCTCTCCAATCTTGTAGCCCAGGCAGGTATGACCCTAGCCATGAGTAGCATCCTGCCATCACCCAGAATGATACCACAGAACAAGGACAAAATTATTGACTTCAACAATTGGTTAAGCTTCTGGTGTCATTCTAAGAGGATCCGCTATCTGTCTGCCTGGGATGACATGATCGACAGACCACGATGCTTTGCCAGAAATGGCCTGCACCTGTCGCCCTTGGGATTCCTAAAGGTGGAGGCGTGTCCATATTCATTAAGAATATCCACACCTCCAGGCTAGTTGCTCAGCATAATGCATCTGAGATTATCCAAGTGCAACTAACTTTGGGCAAGACCGCAATCCAAATTTTAACTTGCTACAGATCCCCCACCATGCCCCTGGATTCCCACTCCTCATTTCTTGATACACTGGAAAATATTAGGGTACAACCCAACACCCTAATAATGGGTGATTTCAACTACCCCACATTAACTGGGAAAACTACTCATGTACCAACTCTTTTGCTCAACGTTTTCTGGAATTCATAAATTCTAGTGCCTTGGATCAACTTATCCACACCCCCACCAGGGGCAGCAATATCTTAGACCTGGTCATTACCAACATGGGTGACCGGTGTTCCACACCAGAGGTCAATTCCTCATTGGTCAGATCTGACCACAAGCTAATCACCCTAGACCGCCCCCACCTCCTAGTAGGGAAACCACCATAAAAAATTTCTCTAAAGCCAATTTCACACTTCTTAAGACAGAAGTGGCAAACTTCAAGACACACATGCAGACAGACAATAGAGGTACGACTGCTGAATCCTACACAAATGCACTTTCTAAGCACTTACACGAGTGCATGGATCATGCTATCCCTAACAGAACCAAGATGCTATCCTCCAAAAAAAGGAAGGCAATATGGTGATCCCCTGCCATAAACAAACTCTACAACAGAAGAAAGAAACTGTTGCAAAAAAAGAGTAAAATCCCATGATTGAAGGAACTCCCTGGACAGCCTCAGTAAGAAGCTGAGATCCCTCATAAAATCCTCCAAAGCTAGTTATGAAAACAAAATTGCCACTGATTCTAAAGACAAACACAAAGCATTAAATAGCTATGTCAAGAATCTCAATGGCAACACTCAAGTCTGCTCTGAGTTACAGCCCAATGGCATTGAACATACAGAACCAACTGATATTGCCAACATCCTGGCAGATAGGTTCAGTGCTAACTTTACCCCCCTCTTACCCCCTCTATACCAAAAGAATGCAAAGTTCCTGTAATCACAGCTGCACAGGTAAAAAGCATCCTCTGCAAAGCCAAGAACACAACATGCATGGGACCTGACAACATCCCAGGCTGCATTCTACATGAACTACAGAATGAACTGGCACCCCACCTAAGCACCATGTTCAATCATATCCTCACCTCAGACTTTGTGCCCACTGAATGGCGCACAGCGACGGTTATCTCACTCCACAAAGGGGGAGCCACAACAGACCTCGGGAACTACTGACCCATTAGCCTAACAAGCCTGGTCTACAAGGCCATGGAATGTATCATCATGGAACTTATAAACAAAGACATTGGTAATCTCCAAACTCTAGACCCCACCCAGTTTGGGTTTGTAAAAGGCAGATCATGTTTCCTAAACCTGATAGACTTCTTTGAAGCAGTCACCAAAGCTGTAGACAAGGGTAAGGTGGCTCACATAGCCTATCTAGATCTCGCCAAGGCTTTTGACACAATCCTCCACTTTGGAAATATAGTTAAACTCACTAAACTAGGTATAAATCCCTATGTCACAAGATGGGTTGCCAACTGGCTCACTGACAGAACCCACACTGTGAAAGTAGCAGACTCCAAATCCAACTTCAGACCAGTGACAGTTGGGGTACCACAGGGTTCAGTCCTGGGTCCTCTCCTATTTGGTATCTACTTTTCTGAAGTACAGGCTAACACAGAAGGTATTTGGCTAATGAAGTTTGCAGATGACTGCAAACTAGGAGCCATAATTGAAACTCCTAATGATGTGGACATTCTACAAAAGGGTCTCACTGAGACAGATGCCTGGTGTCAAAGCCATGACCTAAAGCTCAATGCCAAAAAGTGCATTGTCATCCCCTTTGATAAAAACTCTGTACCCATGAGCTACCATATAGGTGGTAGTCTACCTAACACTGAAAGTATGATAAGAGACCTTGGGACACAGGTGGACAGTAGTCTCTCCTTTGATGATCACATCGCCACAGTAGTCAGGAAATCCTACTACATGGCACACCTCATCAGAAAAGGTTTCTCATCCAGGAAAAAAGAGTTAATTGTTCCCCTCTACTCATCACTCATTAGACCCATTATAGAGTACAGCACCCCTTTTGGTATGTACCTCACAAGACATCTACAACAACTGGAAAGGCCACAGAAATATGTCACAAAGAGGATTACTGGCCTCAAACAGATGCCCTACGCAGACCGTCTCAAAAAACTCCAGCTTTACTCCATCGCATATTGCCTACTCATAGATGATCTCTGCCTAACATACAAAGCTATGTCAAACCCAGAGCTGTTGGTCATGGTCCACTTAAAGAAATCCTAATCCCTCCGACCTACATGCTCTAGGGACCTAAACCTTGTCACCACAATAAACAGAACATGCTGGAGGGATAGATTCCTGTCCGAGAGACTTCTCATACTCTGGAACAAACTACCTATCTATATAAAACAAAGTTCCTCATTAGTACTCTTCAAGAAAAATCTTGATGATTGGATGAGAAATAGGAAGTTCACCCCGGGGATCACGTCTGTGAGTCTGCTCGACAGGGGCACAGTAAAATATTTTTTCTGGGTGGTGAAAGCCAGGGTACCTTTTTGGCTAGGCTTGTATAGGCCCTAGAGCCAATAGCCTAGTACATACCTATGAACCTATAAGAGCCAACCGAAGATCAACATTATCAAAAATAGTTCTTTTTTTTTTTTTCTTCTCTTGCTGCTCAGTAGTACTGTGACACTCTGACGAACAGCCAGGGTATGTACAAAGAACCATGCACCAAAAACATGTATAGCAGCAACCACCCATAATACTACCGGTCATTATCGAATGCACAACCTGAGAGCAATAGTGTATAAATCAAGGGTTAACACGTTTCCTCCTATATGAGCAATTGCATTCTGTGAAATAACAGAGAAAATAGCAAATGTCCTGAGAGGGAACAAGGAAGGCTTCCCTGTTTTGTCAGAGTATTGTGCTCATCCCTGGGGAAGCTGCTGCTGCAATTAATAACATGGTTGACCCCATTTTTCCTGCCAAAACGAAACAGAAAATAAACATGTATCTTGTCCTCCTCAAACTTCCTCAGACAGGAGAAGTTTATGAGGTCTGCCTCAGGGTTTAATTCACACTATTGAGCCATCTTACAAAGTAGTTTATGGAAAAAGAAAGAGGGATGCCTCCTTTCCTGAAGAGAATCAAGATTCTGAATCTGTGCCAAAGGATTAAGGGGCAGATACAGGGTTTACTCTTTAGATTTCTGACTGAGACTCAGAGGTGAGCTCAATTTCTTACACTCCCTGTTGAGGGTCCTCTTTTTCTGAGACTATGTCTAGAATGATTCAGTGTTTTCCATGGGAGAACAGTGAGGTTTCTCAGTCCCTAAGAAAACACTATGAGCTGTTACAAAAGTAATTTCCAAAATGTGCACCCATTCCTCCAGTTCTGTAAGCTTTGGAGAATGTAGTGTTATTGTCTTGTCTGCAGTTTTCCTGAATGAGGAGTCTGAATGGAGAGGTGAAAAGTCAGCAAGTAAAGGAGAGTAGCAGTGCTGAAATTTAATTCATCCTCAGGTCTTGGTGAGTACCTTCACCAGGTGGACCCTGTTTTCACAAAATCTCACCAAGGCGACACTGATATATAGACTGTATTTATATAGCATATATCATGGACAGAAGTAAGTCAAAAACTAAAAAAGATAGCTGGGTGCACAAGACCCAGGATAAAAAATTGCCCAGTCCTGGTAGGCGCACTGGTGCCAGGACTGGAAAAGATGACAGTGTAGAATCCTCAAAATACAGAAACATTCCTACAATGGGGCAAGGCCAGGCCCAGGAGGTGGATGACCCCCCTGTTGTAGAAAAAAGTAGCAGTCCACAAAAATCACAAAAACTGATTGGTCAAAGAAGAGCCATAAAGACAAAAGCGTAGACTGTTGAGGATAAGAAAGAAATTATGTATTGTTAGTATTATGTAAAAAGCCCAGAATTTCCAGACAAATGATATACAAAATAATTAAGAGAGAAATTAGAGGAAAGAAAAATACTTCCTCAGGATAAACTGTCAGAAGCTTCAAATAACAATTTGCGTTCAATACAACAGATTTTTGAAAGACATTATATAGATCAAGAAACTTTGATCTGTTTGGAAAAAGAAGCATCTGAGGAAGTGCGAAAATATAAACAACAAAACCTAGAGGTATTTGAAATATATAATATATAAAAAGAAATATGGACATGGGAAAGAAAGAGAGATTTGATATGATGCAATATTTATGCAAAAGAGAAAGCCAAGTTAATTAATATAGAGTAGGCAGTCTCAAAGATATTTGAAGAGAAATACAGGCAAAGGCATCCAGATATGGAAAATTTCACAATAAAAAAATTATCACAAAGATGTAATGCGGAAACAAAGCTTAGTAAAGCAGAAGTTAAAGAAATAGAAGTTGAAGTTATGGAGTGCCTGCAAAGTGAAGGATTTAATGTAGAAGGCCTAAAACAGATTACATCACAGCATGATGGACTGAGTCCCCAGAATAAGGAAAAGCAAGAAGATCAGGGGACTTGTGAAGAAGAAATATGGACATGGGAAAGGAAAGGAGATTTAATATGGTGTAATATTTATGCAAAGGAGAAAGCAAAACTAACCAATATAAAAAGAGCAGCACCAAAGATATTTGAGGAGAAATACAGGCAAAGGAATCCAGATATGGAAAACTTTACAATACAAAAAATAAGAAGACTAAGAGGAAAAGTAGAAAAAGATATTAGTAATGGAGAAGTCAAAGAAATAGAAATTGAGGTTATGGAGCAGCTGCAAAGAGAAGGATTCAGTGTAGAAAATCAAATGCAGAAAGCACCACAACAGGATAGAGCAATGGATATCCAAATTAAGGGGAAACCAGTGGAACAGAAAGCCATATCAAGATATTTTGGAGCCTTCCATAGGAAACCAGTATAAACATTCACTTGACGCTAGACAGCAAGGAAAGGAACAGGAAACTGTGGAAACTCTGATGCAGTCAATGCTGAGTAGTGATAGGACAGTAAGTTTCCATATGACAAAGCAACAGATGACACAGGATGAAACTGAAGAGAATGTGCCACAGGAAGATGCTATAGAACTTTCTATAGAATTCCTGCAGGAAATGGAAAACAGGGGATGTGTCCTCAGTTTGGAAAAAAATGGGCTAAGAGAAGAGTTGCTTGATTTAATGGACATGGATAGATATATTAAGACCAATGAGAGAAATAGACTGCAGAAGGTCAATAAAACCCCTAAAGTCAGAAGTCTGATAAAACAAATGAATGCAGTAATTAGGACTGTTCATAGAGATCCATGTGATATAACAGAAGTTAACAGGATATATTAATGTGCATCTAAATTAATAACTGATAAAGGTCTACCACAAGATCACAGGGTAGTTTGGGAAATGAAGGGGAGAAATCGAATACCCTCATGGGAGTATCAAATAGAGAAAAATATAAAGCAGTTAAGGCAAGAAGTGTCACTGTTAGAAGATTATAGAAGAGGGAATAGTCAACATAAATACTAAGAAAGATAGATGTGATTAAAACAATACACAGTATTAGAAAAGACCAGGATCTATCATGCACTATCGCAAATAACAAACTAAAACTTTCAGCACAGGCAGAAGAACTTAGAAGATACACAGCTAAATATAAGGGAAAGGTATAAAATAAGCAATTTCTTGATGAACCAAAAACGTTTTATAGAGAACTGGGAAATAAGGTAAAAAGAATTGAAATGACTGCCAAAAAAGAGGAATTAGATACATTCTGGAGAAGTATCTATGAAGATCCTGTGGAACATAACAAAGATGCTAAATGGATAGAAGAATTAAAAGAAAGAATAAGAAGCTTAAAGGTACAGGATATGAAATGGGATGAAGTAACAGCCAGAGAAATTGAAACAAAGTTGAGAAAAGCCTCTGACTGGAAAACCTCAGGCCCAGATGCAGTACCTAACTTTTGATTAAAAGTATCAACCTCTTTGCTTGAGGATTTAGCCATGAGTAAGAACTATTTATATGTGCACCCTGAATAGACACCACACTGGCTAACAACAGGCAAAACAATGTTCTTACTTAAGAGTGAACCTGCAAGCTACCCTAAAATTATAGACCTATAACTTGCCTTCTGACAACATATAAACTATACATGGGAATTGATGCCAACAGAGTTTATAGTCATTTAGAAGAAAGCTCAATTATGGTAGTAGAACAAAAGGGCAATAAAAGAAAGTCATATGGAATAAAGGTTGTTTAATGAAGTTATAGTGGTGAACTATAAAAAGGGAAAGAATCTAAGTATGGCATGGTTGACTACAAAACAGCATTTGATTGTATCCCACATTCATGCATAGAAGAGTTCTTAAAAATGTATAATATACACCCTACACTGATTGACTACATTACAGTAACCATGAAACAATGGCAGACCACTTTGCAATTAAGCCATGATAAAAGACAAATTATTATCCCAGGGATAAAAATTCAAAGGGGGATATTCCAGGGTGACTCTCTGTCACCATTGCTATTCTGCCTTGCCATTAATCCATTAAGCTGTTTACTTAACAGCTTAGGCCATGGCTACAATTTGGTTCCTAGAAAACAACAAAGTCTAATGACTTCTCATCTTCATTTTGTCGATGATTTAAAACTATATAGCTCATCAGATGAAGAATTGAAAGCACAGCTGCAGGTTGTCAAAACTTTTTTCAGATGATATTAGAATGTCATCTGGTCTTGATAAATATGCAAAAGCAACCTTTAAAAAAAGGAAAACTGCAACACCAGGAAAACATTAGTTTGGGACAAGAATGGGATATAAAATAATTTGAGCAAGAGGGAGTGTATAAATACTTGGGAATTGATGAAGGATCAGCAATAAAACATGAACAAATGCAAATAAAACTCAGCAAGGAATACTTTAGAAGACTTAAATTAATCCTGAGAACAGCACTGACATCTAGGGACAAGATCCAAGCTATAAATCAATTTGCTCTTCTTGACCTAACTTACATTTTTGGAGTGATTGACCGACCCCAAAAAGTGTGGGATAGATTAGATATTAAAGCAAGAAGGGTGAACTCCATATGAATTGCAGAAGGAGTCATTATTGGGCACATTGTGGGTGCTACGAAGAGCACTTTTGGCTGTTTTTCTTTTTGACTACAGTGTCAATGTACAGATCAAATTTTAACTTATCAGTGATAACTGTGTTGTTCGAGGAGATAACAATAAAGTCTGGGTTGTTTTGATTTATGTTTTTTTAGGAAGAAATAGGATTTAGGTTTTTTTTTTTGAAGAGGAATTGAGATTTATTTATCCAGTTTTCTAAACAGGTGAAAGCTTCCTGCGTGATGGTTTCTAAATTTCGAAGATTTGGGGCTGAGCAAACCAAAACTAAGTCATCAGCATATTGTATTATGATGGTGAGTTTTGATTCCTTGTTTATGTCATTAATGAAGATATTGAAAAGAGCTGTCTCAAGTATGAAGTTTTGGAGGACTCCTGTGGAAAGGATGTGGAATGGGAGTCATTCAATTTTACAGACTGGGATCAATTGTTTAGGTAAATCATGAACAAATTAGTTGAAGGAGTTGTGATGCCTATTAAGGTTTAATCTTTGGAGGAGTAGTTGATGTTAGACTGTGCCGAAGGCTTTTGGCAAGGAAAAGAGTAGAGACAAAATTTCCAGAGTTTTTACTTTGATTAATGATATCTAGGAAAAGAAGCAGGAGAATTTTGGTGCTGTGATGGATAGCAAATACATTTTTTTGACAATTCAAAATGAAAATGGTCAGCAAAGGTCATTTACAAACGTATTTCAAAGCAAACAGTCAACAAACATTTTTTGCAAAGCATATCATATTAAGATATTGTAAGTCAATCAAAATATTATATTAATACACTTGTATAATATCCATAGTGGACACAGTTAGGATTGCATGCTTCAAATTGTAAATGCAGTACAGTTGCATGGTTTATTAGTTGCCAGTGATATTTTAGGCAGATTTGAATTGCTGCAGGTTTGTGGTTTAGAAGTTTATCCCATGCCTTGGAGATGGTGACAGATTATAATAATTATTAGATTATTACCAACAGTTAGTTTAAGTTCTGAGGATCTTAGCTTTCTATTAGGTACTTCGTATTGGATGAGATTTGACAGTAAGGATGTTTTAAGGGGATGGTGAAATATTTTGTGTGCTGTGAGTAGCTGGGAGAGGGTAATGTGTTGAGGACATTCTAGCCAGTTGAGGGTATTGAGTGCCATGCAATGATGGGGGTGGTTTGGGAGGCAAGGAGAATTTGCTAATTTTGTTGTAGGTACTTACTAGCTTGTATTTAGTGAAAGAGTTGAGATTTTTGAATATTTGTGAGGCATATAGGAACTTTGGAAGGAGAAGGGAGGTAGCGGATGTTTTTTGCTATGATTAATTAGCATGTGCTTTGTTCTGTAAATATAGCCTAGTTTGCAGTTTATCTTTTTGACTACAGTGTCAATGTACAGATCAAATTTTAACTTATCAGTGCTAACTGTGTTGTTCAAGGAACTAACATTAAAGTCAGTGTTGTTTTTATTTATGTGTTTTTAGGATGAAATAGGATTTAGTTTTTTTTTGTTTGTTTTTTAAGAGGAATTGATTTATTTATCCAGTTTTCTAAACAGGTGAAACCTTCCTGTATGATGGTTTCTAAGGTGGGATGATTTGGAGCTGAGCAAACCAAAACTGAATCATTGGCATATTGTATTATGATGGTGAGTTTTGATTCCTTGTTTATGTCATTAATGAAGATATTGAAAAGAGATGTCCCAAGTATAACATTTTGGAGGACTCTTGTGGAAGGGATGTGGAATGTGAGTCATTCAATTTTACATTCTGGGATCACTTGTTTAGGTAACTGGTGAACAAACTAGTTGAGGGAGTTGTGATGCCTATTAAGGTTTAGTCTTTGGAGGAGTAATTGATGTTAGACTATGCCAACGGCTTTTGATAAGGAAAAGAGTAGAGACAAAATTTCCAGAGTTTTTACTTTGATTAATGATATCTAGGAAAAGCAGCAGGAGAATTTTGGTGCTGTGATGGATTCAAAAGCCATGCTGGGTAGGATAAAGCAAGTGGTTATCAAGTAGAAAGACTAGGAGTTGCTGATGTTTGCATTTTTTCAAGTACTTTGGAGAGGGGAGGAAGGACTCCTAAAGGGGATAGTTTGGCAGTTTGGTGGATGTGTCACCCCTTTGTAATGGGATTATGAAGGAATCTTTCCATAGAGCTGGGATGTAGATTTCTGTAACGGTGCTATTAATTAGGATAGATACAGGATAGCAAATGGTGTCAGTGGCTATACTGAGATACTTGTATGGCAGGCTATCAGGATTTATTGTTCTGTGTTTCTGTTATATAGTGCATTGTTGGTGTTTTTTTGTCTGGGTAGTTGTTGGGTTGAGTTTAGGTATGGAGCTATGGTAAGGAGCGAGTTAGGAAGGGTGGGTATAGTTTGTTATTGTTGGAGTTAAGTAGACTACTGGCTATGAAGTGTTTGTTGAATGTGTCTGCAATGTCCCTGCTGGTTTCAGATGGGAAATGATTTGGGTTTGGTTTTCCTGCCTGCTTTTCTTTTATGATTAAAGTGGTATCTGAGTTTACTTTTAGCCAAACTATACAACTCGCTGTTTTCATTCCTGAACCCAAAAATGAGGGAGAAAAGATAATCCATAACTTGGATGTCCACAGACAACTCAGGTAGTATCTTGACAAAAGTAAATCTTCCAGATCTTTGGATCAATTGTTCATTTCTTGTGAAGGTAAGAAGAAGGGACAGCTTGTGTCAAAATAGACTGTTTCCAAATGGTTGTCTAAGGCTATTATGTTTTGTTATACTCATCACAGTAAACATATTGTAGACAGGGTTAAAGCCCACTTAAACAGGGCATTGGCTTCAACTATCATCTATGCATTTTTGGAGAGGGTTAGATTCTAGACATGTTCTAAAAGGTGCAGCTTGGTCCTCTGTACATGCTTTAACAAAGCACTATAAGCTTGATTCCTTTTCTAGGTCTAGATGAGGCTTTGCAAGGACCATTCTCGAGGGGCGCTTGGACTTTCCTCCTTCAACCTCCCAAATGTAGTAAGATGTGGTAATCTACTCATATAACTAAGGTTACTGCGGCAGCGATCAGTATGATGAACATAGTACAGTTGTATAAGTAAATACCATAACAGTAGATGTTTGAATGATCACTGCTGCAGTAAACTTTCCTTTACTCCATCATCTTTGTTTTTTGACATGTTGTTTATGCCAGGGTGTGGTTATTTATTTATTTTTTATTCTTCCTAGCATTATAATTTCAGGGTTTAGCCTCCCTTTCACTGTTGGCAGGAAAGCTCTGAAGGGCTTGGCACCCAAATTTGCCTTTTAGTCAGCTCAACTCTAGCTTCCTGACAGTTTGGGCAGGTGGAAGGCGTCCTGAAGTTTTGGAAGCTGTTCAGATGTTATGTCATCATCATCATCATCATCATCATCATCATCCACCCACTTTTTTCTCATTTTTGACATGGAGTCAGGGTGTCATGCCAACTGTCGCTATCTCTCTCTATTCAGTGCAACTCTCCTACCTCCTTTGACACCCTTGCCTAACTGTCACAGGTCTTTTGTCACACAGTCCATTAACCTCTTTGCTGGATGCCTTAATTTCCTCTTGCCTTAGTCCTCTCTGTCCCAAATCTTCTTCATCACATCATCTCCTGCTTTTCTGCACATGTGGCCAAACCACTGTAATCTGTTCTTTTTTACCTTTTCTGCAATTAAAGCTACTTTGGCTTCTGATCGTATGCTCTCATCTCTTCATCTGTCTCACAATGTGCATTTTACCACCCATCTCAGGCACTTAATCTACATTGCCTCTAGCATCCTCAACTGCTCTGCCTTTACTACCAACGTTTCTGTATCATACAGTAGTACTGGTTGTACCTCTGTTTTGTACGCCTTACTTTTCAGCTTCTTTGGCATTCCTCTGTCATACACTACACCTGACACTCCATGCAAGTTGGCAGCAGCCCCTCTGATTCTAGCTTTGACCTCCTAATTCAGACTTCCCTTCTCCTCAACTACCTCTCCCAGGTACTTGAAGCTCTTAAGCTTTTCCACTTCTCTTCTACCTCAGTTTTCAGCATCTTCTAATTTCTCCCATTTGCAGCCATTACAATTTTTTTTTATTTCCACTCAATTTCATCTCACGTGCCTTTAGTTTTGCATTTCATTCTCCTATCATTTGCAGAAGTTTTTGCTCATATTCTGCCTGTAATGCAACATCATCTGCATACAGCAACTTTGTCAATCTGTTCCTTCCAACCTGTTTGCTAATGTAGTCCATTGCCAATATGAACAGCAGTGGACACAGGATTGAACTCTGATGCATGCCCACTCCCACTGGGAACCTCTCTGTGAGACTGAACACTGTTCCCAGTTGAGTCATTGGATCCTTGTACATAGCTTGCTGTAATTCTACCAATGTTTCTGGGACCTTGAACCACTGTAGGACTGTCTAAATCAGTTTTCTTGGGACCTTTCTCCAAGTCAAGGAATGCACAGTTGGAAACTTTCCTCATTTCTAGTTTTTTCTCAAGTATCTTTCACACTGCAAACATTGGGTCCATTCTATCCTGATCTGAATCTAAACTGCTAATATCCCATCTTACCCTCTACTACTCTGCGTATTCATTTATCCATCACCCTCTCCTGAATTTCCTATAATGTCACAGGAGTTCAATGTCTCTGTACTACCCGTAGTTGTGATTGCCCCCTTTGTACTTGAACAGCGGCCCTAGTATGCTTATTTTCCAGTCACCTGGGATACTCCTTTTTCTCCATACTGCTGTGAGTACCCTCAGGAGCCATTTCTTCCCTATCTTGTCTAACATCTTTATCATATCTGCTGTGACCTCATCTGAGCCTGCTGCTTTCGCTGACTTAATTTTTCTTAATGCTGTTCTTTCTTCTCATATGGTGGACTCCTTTTCTTCTGTTATTGCAGGCTATGTCTGTGGCAATACAGCTTCTGTGGTGTTGTCTTCATTCAGAAGTCGGTGGAAGTACTTCTTCCATCTGCCTTTCTTATCCTGTGGATTGGTGAGCAGGTTATTGCTGGCATCCCTTATGAAGGCTGTCTGACTATCTTCTTAACCTTTTTGTCTTTGCCTTACTACGTGGTATAGTTTCTTTGTGCCATCTACTGAGTCACTTTCCAGAAGCTGAGAGAGTGCTTCTGATGCCTTTTTCACTTCTTTTGCAACTCTGCTCTTAGCCTTTTTGTTAGCCAAGCAGTATTCCATCCTAGCCTGGTCCATCTTTTCTGTCTCCCACTTTTTCCTTCACTCCTGTGTATGCCCTTGGCAGGATATAGCCCATGTAGCTAAGGCGACTAAAGCAGACAAACAACTGATGTCAGGCCATGGACTAAAACCAAATGCCAAGAAATGCATAATAGCAACATTCAGGAAGTCATCCATCCCCGATAACTATCATATTGACAACATACCTCTTACAGCTGATCCAGTAGTCAGGGGCTTAAGGACTCACATAGACAGTAATCTATGATCATCACGTGTCTATAGCAGTGGAAATCATTCTATTTTACGCAACTTATAAACAAGGGTATGGCATCTCGGTACAAGGAAGTAATTGTCCCACTGTATTCGGCATTCATCAGACCTTTCATTGAGTACAATGCCCCCTTTGGTATATACCTAACCAGACATATACAAAAACTGGAAAGCCAACAGAGGTTATTCACTAAAAAAAAATACAGGGTATAAGTAAAATGTGCTATGCAGACTGCCTCAAGGCCCTAACCTTGTATTTTCTC
This sequence comes from Protopterus annectens, assembly GCF_019279795.1. Lineage (NCBI taxonomy): Eukaryota > Metazoa > Chordata > Ceratodontiformes > Protopteridae > Protopterus > Protopterus annectens. Next base: position 1,769,662,502 of record NC_056743.1, read on the forward strand.
TCCTACAGGCTGTTGAGGAGAGATGTATGGCTGACATACAGGACATTGTCAGACCCCACTCTGATGGATCTCCTGCATATCCACACAGCAAACACCATCAGAATTAACCATGCTAAAGCCTTAAATCTTGCCTGAGATATAAACTGGACCTGCTGGAGAGACAGGTATGTATCCCAGAGACTACCCTATCTCTGGAACAGGCTCCCCATCCACAAGAAGCAGAGTTCCTCCCTAACTCAATTCAAATGCAACTTGGACAGTTGGATGGGGAACAGGAAATTCATCCCTTGGTTGGCACCTATGTCACTAATGAACACTCCTAAACCCCTACTTCTAAATGTTTAATCTCCCAAGTCCCTGCTTACACTTATCAAGGGTACCTGAACTTGTCAGAGATTTGGGATGCATAGCTAGGCTTAAAAAGGCCCTTTTGGTCATTAGCCTAGTAACCACGTATGAACCTATGAACCTATGAGCAGTGATCATTCGAACATCTACTGCTATGGTAAGTTTATTTACATAGTTGTACTACATCTCCCTAGAGGCATAAGCTTAACTGCACATGCACATTGTTGTCCACAGATTCTCATGCATTTCCACAGCACTGTTTAGAACTTAGCATGAAGTTTAGCCAGTATGCACAATGCAAAATTGCACAATTCAGAAACATGTCCATGTTGAGTCCTCATTTGCATAATCACTAAACCCCAACCCCCAAATTAGCATGATGTAAGTGCAATAGAAAGCATTGATCCTCAGCATGCTAGAGAAGAAGCTGTGGTACAGCAGTATCTTAATAAAGCTCATCACTTCATTGTCACAGAAAACCCGCTTAACCTTAAACAAAGTAAGCCTCAACTTTTTCAGCTTAACAAATTAAACTGCTGTGCACTAGTGGCTGCTTTGTTGATTAGTCACATATAAAGCTGTAACAATACTTTCAAGGGGTTATAGAACAAAAGTGAACCAAGACAAGTAGTTGAAGTATATGTAATTACATTGCATATGGAGTGTGAAGATTAAGGGGAAGCACAGCCATATGCAATTCCTAAGATCACCTGTGCAAGTCACCAGACCTGGGGTTGTAATACCTGTGTGTTAAACAAATTGACTGTTGCATTCTGTATTAATCTACCACATTTGCCAAAGTGTTTATCACACTGTCAAGTCACGTTGATATTATCTGGGAGAAATAGTACAGCTGTTGTATGGGGGGACATTTGGTCATTATTGTTATGTGATTGATATTTGATGCACAGCCTGGTTAGACATAGGCAATTTCAGACACACAGGCAGCATGGCATATGTGCTCTACAGAGAACATTGAAAAGTATTTGAAGGTTGCTCCTGATTATGAGTTGTACAGAGAACAATGACTGTGAGTTGTAGTTCCTATAGTATGGTGTAAATCATACCTCTCAACTGTCCAGATTTTTGCCTCATATTTTTGGTGTGTTGCTCATAAAATGTTGCCTTTCTGGTAAATCCTTGGCAAATCATTGAGGATTGAAATCAGAAAATAATGACATAGATTTGAGTTTCAGAATTCTTACCCTTCAGAAAATTCATGCTAATGCAAAACCTGTTATTCTACCAACTTTCTAAGCTTGTAAGAGCAGTACTTAAAAATTGTCCATATTTTTGGACCCATGTCCCCCTATTATTTATGGCTTTGTCCAGATTTCTTGCTCTATGAAGTTGAGAGGTATTTTTTGATTTCCTTAGCTTACTGTAGTTTGATCTTGATAACATCACTTAAATATATGCTACTCCCAGGTCAACCCTAAAGAGGGACTGTGTGTCCAGTGGGCGTACATTGTTAACAAATGGATATTACTATAGTAATGTCTTTTGGCTTTTCCCAGTTAGGGGTTGCCACAGCAGAACTCTGGTCTGCTAATGATTGGCAATGGATTTTTACGGTGCCGAGTTGCTAGCCCGATGCCCAACCTTCAAAGAAGGCACACCCATTCATGCACTCACCTACCTGCATGTCTTTAACATCACTTGACCACGAGGAGGACATGCAGACTCCACACAGAAGGCACTATATTATTATACCACAATGTTTTCCATAGTTATAGATCAGTGTTTAAACAATAAGCTAAAAAGAAACATTGCCTTTATGGCCAAAATCTGTTTGTCTTGGATGCATCTGACCTGACCTACCAAGACAATGTATGGAAAGATCTGGTGGTGGATACAAATGCTGTCATTGGCCAAGACTGGTGATTTTCAATGGTCCAATGCAGTAATATTATTAATGCTCAAAAAAATGGGCTTCCCACCTGGCACGTGAAAAGCAGGTCAACAGGTGGTAGGCCATTGTTTGAGCCACCTCTGACAAAAACAGGAATTTCTGGTGCTCCTGAGGGATTGACACTTCAGATAGGTCCCACAGTGTGTTGGTGGATGTTGGGGCAAAGGTTCATTGGACACCAAGAATATCTGCTGAAGATGCCACAGGTGCATTTAGCTATGTCCCTTCTGGGTAACCATTTGAAGTGTTGGCACCCACTTTAGTGAATCCTGTATTATGAAGACTGAATGGCCAACAATGGACAAAGATTGCCATTTCTTGGAATATTCCCTTTTCTCTATATTATGGCAGTCTCAAAGTTGGTGTGTGTGTGTGTATTTTATATATATATATATATATATATATATATATATATATATATATATATATATATATATATATATATATATATATATATATATATATATATATATGAGTTAGACCCCCTCCTTCCCACACACATCAGGGGTGAAGGGGGGTTTGCCCCATTGGTCTTTTTTGATAAGACTCAAGGCCTGTAAAACCTGAAAGCACTATTGGTAAGTCACTGTCGGTGAGGAGAGTAACCTCTTTTTTGTCTGTGAGTTGATTACACTGATAGAGCTGCTTTCTGGTTTACCTGTTCCATTTTGTTTTCGGTTTTGCAGAAATTTGGTTGGCCTGGGGTTTTTGTTCTGTGTGGTAGATAGACACTTAAGTTACCCAGGCTGCATGCTTCACCCACTTTTTTTATTGGTTAATGTGTTTCTTGAGTGATACTTAAATACACGGAATATAAGTCCTGCAAAAACTGCAAGCACCGTTGGTGACTCCCTGCCAGTGAGCAAAGTAACCTCTTTTTTGTCTGTGAGTCGATAACACTGATAGAACTGCTTTCTATTTAAGTGTTCAATTTTTTCTGTTTTTAGAAATCTGGTTGGCCTGGCGTTTTTGTTCTGTGTGGTAGATAGACTTAAGTTACCCAGCCTGCACATTTCACATGCTTTTTTTTCATTGGTCAATGTGTTATTTGAGTGATAATCAAATACACAGAATACATCTGTGGCTTTATCTTTTCTGATAAGACTTAAGTCCTTCAAAAACTGCAAGCACTGTTGGTGATTCCCTGACGTTATTTTTCACACCCACTTGTCCATTCCTTGACCTACTTTTTAAACTTGACAATTTTTTAAGTTGCCCACCCTTACTGTAAATCAAGCTTTACATGCTCCACCCTTTCTACACTGCTTTTGGTATCTTGAATTATTTATTTGCCTTTCCTTATGCTTATTTTGAAAAAAGTGCATTTTGCTTCTCATTGTTCTACTGATTTACTTGCTCTAACTTCATTATCTAGCTAACTGTTGGATAAAGTAGTGTATTTTATACTATAGCAAGCTCTTGTTCTGTGTTTTTACATGAAGAAGACAACATATTTTCAATTTAATGGCAATGGGTGATAGCCTGGGACTGTATAGGTTGAGGAAGCACACTAAACATTCCTGCATGTAGTTGTTTTATTGGCTGGAATGCTTATTAATCGGCTTACCTTGTTTTAAGTGCTTTTGGAAATTCTGCACAACTGAGTGGCTCTTGATGCATTTCTACAAAGCAAAGTACTTTTATAAGCTGTTTAAAGAACACTGCTGTTATCTTGAATTACTTTTTACCTTTCCTTAAGTTTAAGCTTTTTTGTGGTAGCATTTCACCTTGGACACTCTTTTACTGTGCTTTTATATTGGGTAGAACTGGGATTATTCATCTAGTGGCAGTAGGTGTTCTATCTGAGTTGGGAATCACACAAAATTGCTCTAAATGTAGCCATTTTATAGTCCAGAAGGCTCAGTGGTCTGTTTTTTTGTATTTCTAGTGCTAGTATAAATTCGGCATATTTGCAAGGAACTACTTGCAGTGCCAGTGCCCTGTACAGATGCAAACATCTAGAAATGTTGCTTGTTCTCATTATACTGTGAAAGTGTACTGTGCTACTTATTGTTTTGTTTTTTTGCAGTTTTGTTTTTTTGCAGTTTTTAAAGTCTAAAGTTACACTTTCAAACTGCTGCAAGTGCTGCTTTTCTGCACTGAAATGCATTGTATTGAGTGTTTCTTGGCTAGTATTAGGCATCTGTTTGTGGTTCTTTAACACTTGGGCTCCAAACCAGTCATTTTACATAAAGAGGGTCAAAGTCTGCACTCTTTTGGCAGGAGATGGCTGATTTCACCTATCTGAGCTGCAAATGGCTGGTGGAAAGCTTATTGTGTGCTTCCCTAATTGGTCTTAGTGCATAATTAGTGTAAAACATGCTTTTCTCTGATTGTATATAAGCCTCACATTTGTGCAAGTCTTGGCTTATTTATCCAGAGTGGCTTATAGCTTTGCAGCAATGTCAGAGACTTTGAGAGATTTTGATAATATCTGAAGCCATCCTTGGCAAGGCAAACAAAATTAAATATCATTTTGCACTTGTGTTGCTTATTTTCATTATACTGTGAATGATTATTGTGCTTTTTATTATTTTTTCACTTAGTTTTAAGTTGCATTTTCAAACTGCTGTAAGGGCTGCTGTTATAAAGTGGAATGCATTATATCTAGTATTTCTTAATTAGTATTAGGCATTTGTTTGTGGTTGCTTAACACTTGGGTTCCAAACCAGACATTTTACATTAAGAGCATCAAAATATGCACTTTTGTGGCAGGAGAGGGCTGATTTCACCTGTCTGAACTGGGAATTGGTGGTAGAAAGCTCATTGTGTGGTCAGCTGATTGGCCTTAGGGCATAGTTAGTGTAAAACATGATGTAATGTGATCCTATCTCGCCTACATTCTCTACAGATGGGTTACAATAGAACGCAGTCTCTTATTGGCTGAGTCACCTCATATCCCAGGATGCACCACCACTACCTCCCCAGATCTCATTTGCCACTTTCCAGCATAGACGTGGTCTCGGACTTGGCTGAGATAAGTACCTCTAGTCAGAAACTTTTTCTGTCAAATTTCTTTCTAAAATTCACCCAAAAGCTGTTTTAACGGCTAGTGTTGTTGTATGATTGTGTTTTGATACTTTTTTGTGGTCGATTGTGTATATTTGTTGGTGGGAAAGTTCCGTTTAAGTTAGAGGGGCCTAGCCCTACCTTAGGCGTTTAAATTAGAGCCTAGTTGTCGCTGTTAATTGTTTGTCTGTAATTGTTGTTAACTTTTCGTTAAAACCATGTCTAAAGAACATAGACCTTCTGGTTTTAAAAAATGTGTCAAGTGTGGTTACAAGATGTCTATAACGGATGATCATTCCCTGTGTGTGTATTGTCTAGGTCCCAAACACCTCCAGGAGTCTTGTAGCATTTGCCACGCTTTTTCCTCTCGAGTCCTCCAAGAGAGAAAAAACAAATTGATTTTAAAAGGGCTCATTGCCCCTTCTTTTGAGGAAGCTTTATCCTCTTCTTCTTCTCCTACTGGCAAGAAGAAAAAATCATCGGCTCCGACCAGCCCGTCGGAACCGATAGCCAAAAAGTCTAGGCAGGCTTCTCCGCGTCGCACGGACGGGGCGAGGGGCGAACGGTCTGCCTCGATGTCCCAGCCTCGACTCCTCTGGCTTTGGAGGTGTGTCACCTTCATCGGCTCCACTGCCTTCGAGCTGAGGAGGCCGCCCAGAGACACTTCCACCACTTCGAAATCCAGATCGCTCCCGAGGAGATTGCAATAGTAGTGGAATCTCCGGGCGGTCCCCACTCTTCGGAGAAGTTGACTCGGACGATCGGTCTCTTCGTTCTTCGAGGATGTCTGATTCGGACGTAGACAGGGTGCTTCAGAAGCTCTTCCAGTCACGGTCTTCGCTAAATTGATCTTGACTCCTGCCCAGTTGGCTCTGGAGCCGATCCCCATCCTTCTACTACCATTCCTCCTCCGACAGCCTTGGCGTTGGAGTCGGTGTTGGTGGATCGTTATCGAGTCGACTCTAACTTCAACTCCGTCCCTGGGTGGGGGTTCGGTACATGGACTTCCTCAGTCGGCCGGGGATGCTCGGATCCGATCAGCCTCCCTCTAGGTGCGTCGGCTGCGGGGGCTCCTGTTACTGTTGTGGCCTCGGGGACGGGACCTTCCCAGGATTCTGGGGGTCCAGCCTTCGATGCCATGAGAAGTGCTTTAGCCAAATCCTCTGTGGCCACTTCGACTTTTCCACCACCACCACCTTCCTTGGGCGTGGTGACTGGCGTTTCTGGAATCCCCCTGTCTTGTGACAGCGGAGCCCCTGGGCCTGAGGTTACCCCCATTGGTGGTTCCCTTCTTCCTGGAGGTTCCTCCGACACTCTTCGGAGGAACCGCCCAGGAAGAGACAGTGAGAGGAAACACACTCCTGGCCTGGTCCCTCACATCGGATACCGACCTCGATGATGCGGAGGGGTCCCCAAAGTCGTCTTTGGAAGATGTCTCCTTTGCAGACATTCTAGAAATCCTTAAACACCGAGGCGATTGGCAGTCCAACCCCCTTCCACTGAGAGTCGGTGTTCCTCAAGGCCCTCAGCCCTCCGCCTCCTGGGTGTCTCCGCCTCGATGAGCTTCTGGATTTGATCTCTTCTGTGGAACTGGTGCCAGCTCGTCCCAATAAGTTTCTCGGCACCCCGGACAAGGAGCTCTTATCTAAGGGTGTGGCTGTAGATGCTATGGTGGTGGCATCTGCCACCCAAGAAGATGTGGCAGAGCGTCCATCCATCCCCTAACAAAGAGTCTAGGAGCATGGATCGCCGGCGCAAAGCACTTACTTCAGCGCGACCTTTACGTTAAGGTCTCTGAATTATTTGGCACACTTCACCAGACTACAGAGGGATCTGATCAAGGAGCTGTCGGATGCCCTCTCGGGTAACTAACCTGATCAGTTAACTCAGACGGTTAACTCTCAGTTGGCTACCCTATCCTCATTATCTAACTCGTCCATGAGGCTCATTTCCTATGCAACAGGTGTTGCTCTCACGGAGACAAGCCTGGCTACGCCTGTGTCATTTTCAGAGGCCTTTAAGTCTTCCTTTTGATGGGTCCTCATTGTTTGGACCCAAGGTAAAGGACACTTTGACAGCAGGAGGGTAAGACCTTGGCTGTCCCAAGGCGAGGGAAAATGTGGTTCCGTAAGTCTCAGAAGCCTTACCCTTCTAGAGGCAGAGGAGGAAATTTTTCAGGAGAACACTGGAGACCGCGAGTCCTTTTGTGGCTCCTCCTTCTTCCAGCATCCCTGAAGGAGTACCCAACTGTGAAGCTCGAGCCAGTAAGCACCTAAAGGCCTGGGAAGATATTACTCAGGACCAATGGGCCGGAGGTTACTCCATCCCTTTGTTCAACCCCCACCAGTCCGAAGAATCCCGGACCCACCACCCAGTCAGCGGGATCATGCAGCCAGCAGTATCAAAGCTGCTTCAAAGGAGTCATCCAACCTGTCCCCGCAGACCAGGCCGGATTAGAGACTTACTCAAGATTCTTTTTGGTGCCAAAAAAGACCGGGGACTTGAGACCCATTTTGGATCTCAGCAAACTGAACCAATTTGTAAAAAAGTCCAAATTCCGGATGGTCACTTTACAATCCATTCTCCCGCTTTTGGAGAAAGGAGTTTGGATGTGCTCCATAGACCTCAAAGACACCTACTATCACATTCTGATGGATCACGCGTCGAGGAGACACTTACGCTTCAGCCTAGGAGACAGTCATTTTCAGTTCCGAGCACTGCCCTTTGGTCTCACCACAGCCCCCAGGGTGTTTACCAAATGTTTGGCAGTCGCGACTGCTCACTTGAGAAGTCTAGGATTCCAGGTGTTTCCATACCTAGACGACTGGCTCCTAACTGCCGCCTCCAGGCATCTACTCTTGCAAAATTTAGCAGCCACGATAGCACTGGGCAAATCCTTAGGAATCACCTTCAATTGGTCAAAATCTGTATTGCAACCATCTCAGCGTATTCTGTTTATCGGTGCAGAAATAGACTCTATCTTCCTGCAGAAAGGATCGCGACGCTTCAGTCTCAGGTCCGGACCCTACTCCTCAGACGTCGTGCTCCAGCAAGAATGGTCCTGCAACTGTTGGGCTCCATGGCAGCCACCATTCTTCTGGTCCCCTTGGCAAGGTTGCACATGAGGATACTTCAGTGGCTCCTCTCAGTCCAGTGGTCCTATCAGGACCGTCTCCTCAGTCACCACATTCTGATCACGGACACGTGCAAACAGGATCTTCGTTGGTGGGTTCTAACCCCCAATCTGAATCAAGGGCGACCTTTCGTACCGCCACTCCCCTCTGCCACGCTGACTACGGACGCCTCCCAGACAGGGTGGGGGGGTCATTATCTGGACAGGTCAGTCCAAGGCACGTGGCACCCCGACGGGAGTCTTCTACACATCAATATCCTGGAGATGAGGGTGGTGCTTTTAGCGTTGCAAGCACTGCACGATCACCTCCCCCAGGGTACAATTGCCATTCAATCCGACAGCATGTCGGTAGTCTGGTACCTAAACAAGCAAGGAGGAACCAGGTCCTACCCCCTTTGCAGAGAAGCCATGAGAGTATGGGACTGGGCGATTGCTACCAAGCGTTTTCTAATAGCAACGCACATTCCGGGGAAATCCAACGTGATAGCCGACAGACTGAGCAGAACTATTCTCTCCCCTCACGAGTGGTCCTTGAACAACAGAGTGACAACACAGATTTTCACAAGATGGGGAGTCCCCTGTTGCGATCTCTTAAGCCCCTTCAATGCGAAGTGTCACCACTTCTTCACTCTGACCCCAGTTTCGGGGGAGTCTCCCAAGGACGCTCTAGTCCACGATTGGCCCTCCGGTCTGCTATATGCCTTCCCACCGGTTCCCCTTCTCCCCAAGGTGATTCAGAAGGCGATTCGCTTGAGAAGCAGAATGATATTAATCGCCCCATACTGGCCTCGGCAAATCTGGTTCCCCTTTCTTCACAGGTATGCATTGGAGGGTCCTTGGTTCCTGGACCAACTCCCGGACCTTTTGACTCATCAGTCAGGACAACTCCATCAGTCCCTCCATTCGTTGAAGTTGACAGCCTGGCTACTCCTCTTCCAACCATAATTAGGAGCCACTCTTTGGCTCCTGAAGTCATACACATTTTGTCTTCCCACAAGACTTCTACAAAGAAAATATATAGCAGTAAATGGAAGAGGTTTGCTATTTGGGCCCAGCTCCGAGGATTAGACCCAATGACAGTCTCGGTATCAGAAGTACTCAAGTTTTTAGCCTCCCTGTTCCAGCAAGGTTGCTCAGTATCTACCATCAAAGTACAATTGGCGGCTATTTCCAATTTTCATGAAAGTGTGCAACCTCCCTTAATGAGTAACAAGCTCTGTAAAGCCTTTATTAAAGGAGCTTGGCTTCTACGATCCCCCATTTTGCAACCTGCACCTCCGTGGGATCTGAACGTGGTATTAGGTGTCTTAACCTCGCCACCCTTCGAGCCGGCAGCAACCTGTGATCTGAAATTCCTTTCTTGGAAGACTGCCCTTCTAATTGCTATTACTTCAGCCAGACGGGTTTCAGAGCTTCAGGCTCTATGTGTTAAACCACCTTACTTGGTATTCCACAAGGATAGAGTATCTCTTAGGACAAACCCATCTTTTATACCAAAAGTTTGTTCTAATTTCTGTCTTCAACAGTCGATGGAGCTACCTGTCTTCTTTCCCAAATATTCCAATAGAGCTGAATACACTTTTCACTGCTTAGATGTCTACAGGCAATTACGCTTCTATTTGGATAGGACACACAATGCACGGAAATCAGATCAACTGTTTGTGTCCTTTTCAGATAACAGATTAGGCAAAGCCATCACTAAAGTCACTATTGCCAAGTGGATCAGAGACTGCATCACTCACGTTTATCTCATCTCAAACAAGGAGCTCATAGCTCCCGTTAAAGCTCATTCCACTAGAGCTATGGCCACTTCAGCAGCTTTTCATTCCAAGCTCTCTATTGGCGACATTTGTGCGGCTGCCACATGGACATCTTCACACACCTTTGTTTCTCACTACAAATTAGATGTGGCATCCAGGGGTCGAGCTTCCTTCGGTTCCACAGTTCTCAGGAGTGTTTTCCAGTGAGCCATCCAGGAATTAGGTGCTAGGGACGCTGTCCCATCTGTAGAGAATGTAGGAGATAGGATCACATTACATCTTTTAGTTATGTACTTACCATAACTTTAGATGTATGGGATCCATCCATTCCTAATAACCCACCCTCCATCCCCCTGCCTTGTAGACCAGGAGAGACCGGACGATCCGAAATTGATCTTCTTTCCTCTCTTGAAAGACCTGAGTATGTTATAACAATAGTATGTCTCTGTGAACATGAGTGCGAACAAACGAGATCTGGGGAGGTAGTGGTGGTGCATCCTGGGATATGAGGTGACTCAGCCAATAAGAGACTGCGTTCTATTGTATAGCGCCGAGTCGGAGCCGAGGATCGGCTCCGAACCCATCTGTAGAGAATGTAGGCGAGATGGATCCCATACATCTAAAGTTATGGTAAGTACATAACTAAAAGTTTTTTTCTGATCGTATATAAGCCTCACATTTGCACAAAGCTGCTCTTCATGCAGCAGAGGTTACTGGTGCATTGTATATATGCAATCATCAGAAGTTGAAATTCCATGTGAAAAACATCTCAGAACTTTACCTCTGTCCCACATTACTCACAGGGCAATTAGTCTGCACAGTGAGCAACATTTACACATTCAGTTAGGACTATTTAGCTCTACCTTACCTTATTATAGCACTCAGGACTATCACTTCTGAGAGAGAATCTGGTTTGGCCACTGAGCAGCATTGCTGTTTAGATTAGCTACAGATTACACCAAGTAAGCACCCTTCCCTTGTCCAGATACAAACACCCTCCACTCCTATCCCATGCAAGTACACATTAGGACCTGCATCTATGAATGGGAACTTTCCTGTTATCTCTGTATCCATCTTGGTAGACATGGGCATCCTGAGGAAATATAACATTTGCCTTATGTACAAGGACAACCACTTAATTCTTGAACTCTTGAACAGACAGTGTATGCTAGAGATGTAGTTACACACTGATACTGGAGGCTAGCCTTACATACAGACACAAGAATCAGAAAACAGGTTGTCAGCAACTCACACACATCATTCACAACACTACAAAGGACCACGCACATAGACCCACATATGCAGAGGTGCTCACATGTAACTAATCCAAACCTCAAAGGCCTCTCAGGTGCAGTCATCAGAAAGGCTGCATGCACACAAACAAGACAATTCCCATCACAACACATAAAGCCACATATCATTGTATCTCAGCTACCAAGCCCATAAGGTGAAACATTCCACAACCCAATATTCTGGTAATAGGAGACTCCATTGTGAGACACAGTCTTGTCCCTCTTACCAGAATGGATAAGGGGAAGGTTACAGTTAGTTGCCTTTCAGGGGCCAGAATCCACCATATCTTGCAGGAACTCGGGTCACTTACCCCTAAGTACCAGTATTATTCATTGATAGTCCATATGGGCATGAATGACCAGAGATGTATCTCCTTGAAGAGGGATATGACTGAGCTCTCAGAATATGTGTCATGGGCAGGTAGGAGCCTAGCACTGAGCAGCATTTTACCATCTCCAAGGATGATACCACAATACCAGCAGCAAAACATTATCAACTTTAACAATTGGCTTAGATACTGGTGTTGTTCTAAGGTCTCCTATACTTGTCAGTCTGGGAGGACATGGTTGACAAGCCATGCTACTTTGCCAGGGATGGTCTGCACTTGTTACCTCTAGGCTTTTGGATATTGGCCAAAACATTATCCATACCTCTAGTGCATGTTTCAGGCATTGCCAAACAGACAGACCTTCCAACATAACAAAAGCTACTCAGGACAAGATAAAGGTGTTACTGCTCAATGCTAGGAGTCTCAACAAGTAACTGCACTCCCTGGAAGCTCTCCTTACTGTGGAAAATGGTGATGTCTGTGCAGTTACTGAAACATGATTTAAAGCCTTGGAAAGCACTCTGGCAGTGCATGGCTATAACGGCTTTTCATACATTCCAACCATCCACTAAAATGAAAGAGCAAAAGGCAGAGGTGGATCTATCTACATAAAGGATATGCACACCTCAAGGCTGGCCAAACAGTATGGCATGCTTGAGCTACTCCATGTCCAACTAACCATGGGAAAAATGCATTACATTATTCTTACTAGCTACAGGCACCCCACCATAAACCAGAACAGCCATACATCATACCTGAAGTACTAGAATCACTCACCATCCTGCCCAATACCATACTCATTGGTGATTTTAACCACTTCTCCTTTAATTGGTAGGGATACATGACTGATAACATGCAGACTCAAGGATTTCTTGATTTTGTAAATTCAAATGTAATGGAGCTGCTTGTCTGCACTCCCATTAGGAGAACAGTCCTAGGTTTGGTACTCAGAAATATGAGAGAGTCCTGCACCCACCCCCCACAGAGTGACTTTTTCACTAGTAAGATCAGATCACAAAGTGCTCTTCTTAGAAATAAAAGTAAAAATAGTCTCCCTATCTAGCCCCAAAAACTATAAGAACTTGTCTAAGGTGAATTACCCCATATTAAGGGATGTCGCAGCTAGTTTCCAAGGTCCCCCATATCTAGAAAACACAGAAAACTATGCAGAGCCATACAAAAAAGCCCTGTACAACCATATAAATAACTGCATAGAAACAGCAGTACAAAACAGAAATAAATTCAGGTCAAACCACAAAAATAAACCACCTGGTTGGTCCCTGGTATTAATAGGTTGTGCAACAGAAGAAAGAAAATCTTGTCAAGAAGTAAGAGGGAATGTGCACAACAGAACAAAAAGCCCCTCATTAGTCTAAACAAGTAAATCACGGAACTAATCAAGTCTCTGAAGCAGATTTTGAGGTAAAAATATCCTCCAAAACTAAGGATAACCATAAGGCATTTTTTTAAAAAACTGCTTTATTAAAAAATGTCAGCAATAGCAATAAGTCAAAAGAAACACATTATTAAAACATATCAATTAAAAACTGTTTACATTAGTCCACATCAAGGTTTTGTTTAAAATAAATATATCATTAATATTTTTCAAGTAAATCACTTAATTTTTTCCATGCAATATGTTTGTTTGTGTCTTTCGGCTTTTCCCGGTTAGGGGTCGCCACAGCGGAACTTCGGTCCGCTAATGATTGGCAGTTGATTTTTATGTACCGGCTTGCCAGGCCTAACACACAACCTTCAAAGAAGGTATGCCCATTCACGCATGTCTCCACGGAGAAGACGCTCTAGCTGAGAATTGAACCGGACAGCGTCTTACTGTGAGGCGACAACGCTACCGCACTGATGCATAATATTCAGTGCTCTCATCTTAATGGTTAATAATTCTTTTTGCATACAGTAGGTTAAATATATAAGTTCTGAAAATAATATTTTTACATTTCCAATTTAATGTAATAACCGTTCTTGCAACCGCTAAAATTGTGATCTTGGAATAACTTCTGGAATTGAAGCATTAAACAATATTAATGAATTTGTTGTTATTATACATTTATCCGACCACAATACTTGATAAAAACGTTTAAACTTATTCCAAAAAGGAGATATCATTTTACACTCCAGCACCATATGTAACCAGTCTGCATCTGTATTATCAACATATCTCCAATAATTAACGTTTGATATTTTGTTTATTAATGCAACCTTATGGGAGGTTATAAAAGCTCTATGCAAATATTTCCAAGTAAATAGTTTCCAATAAAGTGAAGATGAAGTTTTGCCTATTGATTTAAATAATAATTTTGTATTCACATCAGAAAACTCTTCATTATTGATTCTTGTAGAGTAATTCCAAAATTTTACTTCTAAAAAGGAACAACCTATTCTTAAAATCCTATATATGTTTGATAAGTATGACCTACCGTTACTTAAATTGCTATTAATATTAAATAAAAGTTATAATATTTTTGGGACATTTTTCAAAGGTGAATCTAAAGATACTTATATTTTATCATTTACAAAATCTTTACAACTTTGCAAACATGACCAATTGTTCCGTCTTAAATTATATCTAGCTAAGAAATATTCTGCTCAATATATTTTGTTACCATTTAGGAACAGATGCCAAAATATTAAACTACGATCTTTAAAATCTAACATTTTACCTATATTATGTGTTGTTAAGCAATCATTAGTGAATGCTATAGGAAATGATAAAAAAAAGTTTTTTATCTTATAATTTATTATTTAAATATCTCTTAAATGTTGATAGAATATAATTAATCAAGGGGATGGAGAAACAGTTATTTTTACTACTCATACTTTACTCTTTTAAGAGCCAATAAAATTTATTAAATACAATTTACACATGTGGAGCAACAAATAATTTATTATTACTTAGTAAAAATTTTCCTGTATTAATTTCCATTTAGAATTGTATGTAGTATTTAACCATTGAGCTGTAATTTGAATGCTAGCTGACTTTACATATAAATCAAATTTAGGAAATCCAATACCACCTTCTTCCCATCTTTTCATATTCCGTAAGACATTTTTCAGTTATGTCCACAATCTTAGGGGCAACACCCAACAGTATGCAGATTTAGTTGTAGATATAGCAAATCTGCTGGCTGACAAGTTCATCTCAAATTTCACATCCCCATCATTCCCCCAGCTTATCTGTTTCCTATACATTTAAATAACCAGCCAAATGCATTCATTGGTACAAGTTCTTGCCAATCAAATACAAGAATAAGATAATGAAATAAAGTAAAAACTTTTTAAGAAAAGCATTTAAAAATATTGAAACACATTTAAATAGATAAATACTGAATCATAATACCGAAATTGTGCTTAGCATTAGTATATACATGTAATATGATTTAAAGTGTTTTAAAGTGTGGAAATTACTTCAGCTTAACTGCTCTTAATTTGAGGGCTTGAACTATATAAAATGTGATCATTGAGTCCTGGAAAAACACAGGCATCCAGGCATAATTGCCACACCAGTTCTCTAAATTCAAGCCTGGTTTCCCAGTCTCCACCCCTATCATCATGTTTAACACACTCAAGGAGCCAAAATTTAAAATCAGCTGCACTACATTGGAGAACATGCCTAAACAGGGCATTCATATCTTTTCTTTGGCTAATGTTGTACATATGTTCATATATCCTGGACCTCAGGTTTCTCTCAGTTTTACCCACATAAAACTCCCAGCAGGCATTACAATAGACAAGGTAAACCACTCCTTTTGTAAAACAAGTGTAATAACCTGAGGCCTTCAAGTTCAAAAGCCGACTGGGGAGATGTAACGTGTCCACATTAGCCAAGAAAGTGCATTGGGAACATTTTTCCCAACTGTGAGTTCCTCTTTTTCCTACCATGCTACCATCCCCATAAGGTTTTCTCTTCTGCAATATGTATTTGAGATTGTAGTCTCTCCTATAACAGTATTGCAGACGCTTGTTAAATATCTCAAGTCTGTTGGGCATTCTTTTCAATATGTCCCAGATACTATTAATAGCCTTCTTTACCCATCCCGTGTCCCGTCTAAAAGTGATGACTGCATGTGGTGTACGGGAATCTAGTTGCAAAAGGGTTCCTACAGTCAAGTTGTCCTCACCTGGTCTATTCAGGCCACTAACCTGTCCATTACTAAGAAGTGGCAAATAAATAGTCCCCCATTCATTAAGGATCTCTTATTTTAAAGATGTAGTAAGATCATCTGGGTAGCCCCTTTGTAGGAACAATGTTTGAACATAGTCTAGTTCCTTAACTAATTTCTCCTTTTCTGATGTCATCCGTGCTACCCTGACCATCTGACCCTTCAGAATGTTTCTTTTTGAAAAAAAGGATGGTTACTGTTGTAGTGTAGATATGAGTTGGAAAAGCATTTTTTCTGGTACACCTGTAATGTAAATCTGTGATTTAAGTTGTCCTTCTTGATACAAACATCCAGGTAATGTACCTCATCAATGCAAATACATAAGTGAAGGTCAGGAATTCTGTATTGTGATTGAGAAAATCTATAAGTAGGGGGACCAAGTCATGAGGACCTCCCCAAACAATAAATATATCATCTAAAAAATGAAAATATATGTGTATGTGACCCTTGAATGTGGATTCAAAAACAAAATGTTTCTCCCAGTATAACATAACTATATTCGCGAAAATGGGAGCACAGGAGGAGCCCATAGCAACCCCATCTGACTGGTGATAATATTCCCCTTGAAAGTATAGGAAGTTGTTCGTAAGAACTAACTCCGTGTTCTCAAGGACTACCCTAAAATCATTGTCAGATAAAAAGCAAAACTCTGTCAACATGTGCTCAAACCACTCTAAGCCAATACTATGGGGTATGACTGAAAATAAATCCTTGACGTCTGTTGTCAAAAAAGAGAGGTTAGTACTAAAGTCCATTTGACCCATTTTGTTCAAAAAGTCCCAGGAATCAACTAAAATATGTGGATACATATTATAAAAACATTTCAATTTCCACACAAAATACAAACATTAAGTTTACAAATGTTTATGGTAAGAAAGAGGAGTACAAGTCTAATAAAAGCAATACAAACAACTGTTAGTTAAAGGTTAGAAGACAAAAAGTGCAAGTTATATCAATGAGTAGGTAGTCCTAACTTTTAAAACCAAAAGAAAAGAAAACACCTTAAACATTAAAAAAAAAAAAAGTTAAGTAGAGCTTCAAGAGCAACACTGATGAATGGATGGGAAATCACAAATTTGTCCCAGGGGCTCCACCTGTGTCCCTCATTGCCAGAGGTGACAGGTGGTGACTGAGGTTCTTTTTGGGTGGGATAAACTCTTGGTTATTCTTGTAAGGACCCCAGGGTCATTGGCCTAGTAACCTTCTATGATCCTATGATCCTAGATAGGAGTACAGTACAAGCAGTGCTACTTATGGTAGAGGCAAAACTTGTGGGCAAGTCATGCTTGGGATGTTCAACCCTCCCAACCATGCATAGCCTGGAACTGTTCGCTACATCAGTACTCAGTGCTGCATCTACTGCCGTGGCTGTGTCCCAGTAGACATACAGTTATACCACTACTGGCCACAGTACATCCCACACACATGCGCACACATACAGACACACACACGCACATACACACACACACACACACACACACACACACACACACACACACACACACACACACACACACACACACACAAACACACACACACTTCTTGAAACAGTAGGCCTCTGAAGCACCTCTTCCGTTATGCTTTCTCCCTTTATAACAGTCCATACACATGCCTACACTCTTTCTCTTATATCTCCTCCACGTTCAGACATCTTCCTATGAAAGACATCCACACGTGCTCCCTCACCCATTTGTTTACCAGGATGGTCTCACTGGGTAGAAAAGCTGCCCGTTTCAGCTATGGCCCAGGGAGAAAAGCTCCACAATAAAATGAGAAAAAAGTAAAACAGTTAATAGATTTCATATGATAAGCCTAAATACATTTTAGGTCAGTATAAGTTAGTTACAGTTCGATAAAGATTTTTTTACACCTGATATGGAAATAGTATTGTTTGTTTGTGTCTTTCGGCTTTTCCTGGTTAGGGGTCTCCACAGCAGAACTCCAGTCCGCTAATGATTGGCAGTTGATTTTTATGTACTGGCTTGCCAGGCCTGACGCACAACCTTCAACAAAGGTATGCCCATTCATGCATGTCTCCATGCAGAAGATGCTCTAGCTGAGAATCGAACCGGACAGCATCTTACTGTGAGGCGACAATGCTACCGCAGCACCACCACCGCGGGTGATATGGAAACAGTATACAGTAGAATAATAAAATGTCATACAGTGTTACATTTGAGAACAAGAAAATGAAACCAGATTATCTGTCATTGACACATAATGCAATTTGTTTTAAAACTTTATGGCAGAAAAAAACTTTTGTAAGTTGCGAAGTTGACAATAACTGTAGGAGGTTCTTTGAAATACAAATAGCAGTAGACCAGATTGTGGTTATACCAGGAAGAGTACGAGAATTAATTAGTGAACAGAGAGGCTATATAGAGAGAGTAGAGAGGCCCATGAAAGAGGTTGAGAGAGAGACAACATTTAGGTTATCCCAGGAGAGGTGCAGGAGCATATCCAAGTATTTTTAAAATGATCTTTTAAGTGTACCTTGAAAGACGTATTAATCTGACGTTGTCAATCTTCATTCATTCTTGATGAATGGGACTCAGTTCTGACTCTTCGGAACCAGCTCAGCCACTATACAGCTTGCACCAGCCAAAAACTCTCAAGCTAAGATTCTACCCACAATGCCCCTCTCTCTATTACCTCAGATCTCGTTTACCGCTCTGATAACAAGACGCATCAGCCGATACTGTCCAGCTAAGTGCTTTAATTATATCTTTATATTCTTTCAAACTCGCTCTTTATATTTAAAATAACTGTTATTTTCTATTGTAGTCATGTCTGTTGTTTGTGTATAAATATCTCTCTACCCTTCTTACCTAACGGTATTCTCCATTACCATCGTTGGTAATTTTGTTTCCCCCGTTCCCTTAGGAATATCCTTCCTTAGGGCCCCCCAGGATCTAAAGTAGCTGGGGACTCTGTCCCATTCATCAAGAATGAATGAAGATTGCAACATCAGATAAAGAAGTTATGTACTTAACCATCTGTGTTGTCGATCTTAATTCATTCTTGGCATCCCACCCTCCTGCCCTCTCCAAAGGACTTCTGGAGGTTTGGACACTTGTTCTGGGAGGTTTTTAGGGTTTGCCTTAGACAGGGCTTCTGTCTGACTTTGGCTGCAAACTCAATCTGAGATAACAGAGAGAGGGACATTGTGGGTATAGTCTTAGCTCAAGAGTTTTTGGCTGGCATGAGCTGTATAAAGGCTGAGCCTGTTACCAGGAGTCAGAACCGAGTCCCATTCATCAAGAATGAATGAAGATTGACAACACAGATGGAACATTATGGTAAGGACATAACTTCTTTTTTTCTATTCTTCTGAAAGAGTTCTTCTGAGAGAGAGAGAGAGAGGTATGGAATAACACATTTTAGACAGACGAGGAGGAGTATAGAGTCTACTGCAGTATTGGTTGATTTAGTTACAGTGAGCAGCATTTTGGCAGTAGACTGTAGTGATCTTTTGGGACTGTAGAGTTGGAAAATATTGTTTAGACAGGTGCATTTTCTTGGGTCATATATAAGCTTATGTGTTTTGAGCAGGTTATATAGTGCTTTAAGTCTAGCCACTGAAGTTGGTTTGTGCAATGCAATGATGTGTCCTATAAAGATGGTTGACAGTATAGTTTGCACTTTTATTACAGCGCAGGTCAGGTAAGGAGAGTTGATTGGATTGTAAATTGATGAGTATGGGGATAGCAGGGAAAAGAAGAGATGAGGCAATGTTTGTACTAGCCTGCTCTGTTAGGTTGTGTTTGGCTCCATAGAAGGATCCCAATTTTTGATGTTTATTTTTACAGCTTGTTTTATGTGGTTGTCAATTTTTGTTTTTCATCAATGGTACCCACTAGTAGCTTGGCATGGGTTACCATTTCTATGTTGGTATTGTCTGGCAATAGAACTGAGAAGGACATTTTTTTGCTTGTATAGTTGCTTAGGGATAAATGAGATAGGTTTGGACTTTGGGGGGTTTAAAAGGAGCTGTGAGTCAGTTAGCCATATCTCAGTCTTGGAGAGGGCTACTTGGCAGCACTGTTGTAGTCTAACCATGTTTTTGGCAGAGCAGAAGATTGTAGAATCATTTGCATATTGGAAGATGCTTTTTTTTGGTTGCTAAATGCAGATCATTAATGAATATATTAAAAAGTAGTGATCTAATATGGAGCTTTGAGAGATTCACATGGTTACTGGATGAAAGGACAAGATGCTGTTTTGCCACTTTACAGCTTATTGTCTGCTGAGAGGTTTATCTAAGTCTAGAGAATACATCTTGCATAGTCATTTTTGGTGTAACACCATGTCAAAAGCTTTGGCTAAATCAAGGAATACAAAAAAGTCAAGGTTACTGTTGTTTCTGCTTTGATTTACTGCTGTAACAAAGCTTAGTAGTTCAGTGGTGGTGCTGTGATGTGGATGGAAACCATGCTATGTAGGGAGAAGTAGTGAGTTTTCGGTTATGTTGGTAACAACATGGGATTGTATGCGCTTTTCAAAAATTTTAGACTTTTAGACAGGAAAGATAGGGTGGCTATAGGCCTGTAATTGGACAGGTCAGTGAAGTTTCCACCGTTATGTAGGGCATGTATGTAGGATTTTTCCACAGAATGGGAACATAAATTTCTGTAATAGACCAGTTTATTAAGATGGACACAAGAGTATGCCAGACCATTTGCAGCTATTTTGATGTATTCAACTGGTAAGTTGTCTGGAGCAAGGGTGGTGGGTTTCAAAGTTTTAAATATTTTTCTGATAGTGGAGCTTTGGATGGGTTGGAGTTTGAGAGCCTGGGAATGAAATGTGGGGTCTGGAGTTGTTATACTAGTTGTTGAAGATTACGGGTTTAAGGGAGAGGTAACAGAATTTACAAACTATAAGTTAAACTGGTTAGCAGTGGAGTCTCCTGGTGCATCTGTTTTGGGGTTACGTTTGGGCTGTGTGGGCTGGATGTAGGAGTTTGTTAATGGTGGTCCAGAATATCTGAAGGTTGTTCTAATTTCTGTTTGTAATTGTATAAAGTAGTTTGGTATTGTGAGTGTGTGTGTGTGTGTGTGTGTGTGTGTGTGTGTGTGTGTGTGTGTGTGTGTGTGTGAGGCTGGATTTTGGTTTTAGTATTATTTCTAGGTTGATTTTTGTTGTTGACATCAGTATAGAATTTTTTCCAAGTTCCTCATGCTTTATCCCTGTTTTTCAGGAGCTGTTTAGCTTCTTTTGTTAGCCAGGCAGCCAGGTTTGGTTTAATTCTTTGGTCATTATGGATATAGCCTGATTTAGCATTTTTAGAAATTTTGCATTAAATAGTATTATTGCTTCTTCTAAGGTAGTTATCTTTAGCACTCCCCAGTTTATTAATACTAAGCGTGTAATGAAAGTGCCTTTGTTGAAGGTGGAGAGATTGTGAGAAAGGCTGCAGTGATGTTGTTTTTGGTTATGAATGTGCTCTGTTATTGCAAGAATAAACAGGTTGTCATGAAGGCTGTGCAAGTAATGATACCTGTGCCCTGCTTCTATACATTGCATCTTGGGTTGCCTATTTCTGATGCACAGTGTTGACAACCTATGCATTAGTGAACACAGTCTGGTGTCTGATTTGCATGCATCTGTTATTATGTAGTGTATCTGCTGTACTAATGTTTCCCTGAGCTTCTAATACTGTAGAGCTATATTGTAAGATCAGAGATGCTATGTGCTGAACACAATTACCACAGAACAATCACTACTTCTCAAAACAGAAATCATGGTGGGAAACCTGCAAATTTTACCTAAAATACATCTGTGCAGTTGCAAGGCTAGACTGTCAAGCTCAATGGACTGGAACATTGAAGGACTGGAGACACAGATCCATTTAGCCCTTCATTCCCAAGAAGCATCTGGTTATAAGGAGAAAGCAGCTCAGCTGCATTATGAGCATCTGCAAAGGCAGCTGAATGATTCTATATCAAAGAAGTCCTAGCTCTATCTTAAAAGGGCAGCTCTACAATAGTGGGCACAGACAGACAAACAAGGCAAAATTTTAGCATATAGGCTTGGGCAACAATGGGCGTAAACTAGAACTGGTTATAAAAGAAGTGGTTAGGGAGAGCTATTGACATGCCCATGGCCATTAACAGACTCCAAGGCCATTTACAAGAAATTTGAATTTTTTTGTAAATCTCTGTACATACCCACAATGCAAGCTGTGTCAGTACAAGAATCATGGAAACTCATGGATAAACTAGTTGAACTCTCTTTTCCCCCAGTTATAGATCCTCAAAATACTATGCTAGAATCATATTTCTTTCAATGGGGAGATTTTATGGCAATCAATCAGATACTGACTAAAAGGTTTCTGGCCCCAGTGGTATTATTTCTAGCCTATATAAATGTTTAAAGACCCAGTTACCTCCCATCTTGGTAACATTATTGAATACCGTTAAACACTCAGGCACATTGTTGACCTGTATGAGAGAATCTCTTGTTGTTCTACCTAAGCTTGGCAAAGACCTCGCCCTTGTGAGATGTTATAGATCCATCTCCTTGATCGATGCAGAAGCTAAACTGTATAGCAAAATACTGGCAGAACGTCTTAACAAAATACCACATTTGCTAATACAACCACAGTGAACTGGCTTTGTGCAGCATCGTTCTAGCACTGATCACATCCACACTTTACTCTTATACGGGCAAGCTGTCCAGTGGTGTAATCAGATGGTAGTAGCCATACTGCTGGATTTCAACAAAGCTTTTGACTCAATATTTTGGAGTTATCTATGGGCTGTCTTAGAGAAGTTGGGCTTCTCTCAGAAATGTATAACTAAAGTCAAGTCCCTATATGACTCTCCCTATGAGAGGGTGTTGACAGACCAAGAGCTGTCCCTTCCCTTCTCCCTTGGTAAAGGCACTAGGAAGGGCTCCCATTGTCCCCTCTATTCTTTTTGTTAGGTATTGAGCCTTTAGCCCTATTAGTTAGAGCCAATGTATCACTTCAGAGTTGGGAGTTAATGTGACTTGAATCACATACTCTAATGTTTGAGGACACCTACTTTTTGCTGACTGAAAACTCCAAAAAAGATGTGCCCTGTTTCTTAGATATGCTATATGAATTTTGACTATCAGGAGATGATTAACTTAAACCTGGAGCCCTTAAGGGGTTATCTATTTGTAGAAGTCCGTGCCTGGAGAATACTCCACCACTCATGATGGGTCCGTATTTCAGCTCTCCAAATGGTGTTTTGCCCTAAGCTTCTATATTTGTTGAGACACCTACCCATCCCTTCTTCAAATAAATGGCTCATTAAACTTAAGAGGTTGAAGAGTTTGTATGGGGTTAAAACAAGGTATTTCT
Source organism: Protopterus annectens (assembly GCF_019279795.1). NCBI lineage: Eukaryota > Metazoa > Chordata > Ceratodontiformes > Protopteridae > Protopterus > Protopterus annectens. Next base: position 1,769,685,793 of record NC_056743.1, read on the forward strand.
CCCACAGAAGTGCAGAGGTGTCAGTCTCTTTGATATATGCTAATTAGTTGAAGCTTCAGCATGTCTCCTTTACCTAGACATTCCAATCTCCTTGACTCCAAAGTGGGCAAAATTATAGTCTATGTTTCTTAACACTATAATAGAGATACTACCTGTTGACCATCTATATAGTCTACCTCTTCACTTGTAGGGATGGTAGCCCTTAGTAATTCTTAACAATGCCCTTAGGAAACTACATAATTAACATCCCCTCTCTTGATATCTGATGTCTAAAAGCATGTGTGTGGGGTAACCCTTATTTAAAAGTGGAGGATAAACCTTTCTTTTGAAACCATAAAATGAGTGGGCCTGCATAGAGTAGAGCATTTTATTGGGGGTGGCATGGTGGTGCAGCGGATAGTGTTGTTGCCTCACAGTAAAAGGTTTCTTGGTTCAATTCTTGGTTAGGTTGTCTTCTGGGCAGAGTTTGTATGTCCTCCCTGTGCTCATGTGAGTTTCCTTTGGTGCTCTGGTTCCTTTCACATTCTAAAGACATGCAGTAGGTGGATCTGACACTCTAAACTGACCATAGATGTGAGTGTGTGGTATGGAAGAACAGCTATTGAGAGGCTAGCCACCCAGTGGTGTGAACCTTGGCTCTAGATGATTGTCATTGTTGAGGCGGCACCCCAACACCATGAGCAAAAATGGATGAAAGAATGGCCCTACCTTCATTTGTGTCCTGTGATTACCTTTGAGAAGCTTATACATTTCCAATAGCAGACTGGTGGGGATACCTTCAGTTAAAGCATGCCTTTTTTTCACTCTTGCCTACCAATCTTGTCTAACAAGGAATTGCATTTCTATAAAGCAAACAATAGTGTAATGGAGAAATATTCCTCAAATAAAAACATCTAGTGTTTACTTACTACTCCCAAGTCAGAACTTAAATAGAACCAGTCAGATGATTTGGTACCACCTTGGCAATTTTTTTGGGGATGAATCCTGTTCTGCTTTGATGGAACAATATCTCCACTTCTACGTTCTTTCTAAAACTATGAGACTTTTGTAACAACTGTTAAAACTGGTGCATAAGGGTTATTGGACCACTGTGAGATCAGTTGCAGATAGATGCAATCACTCAAGGCTCTGTTATAGCTTCCCAGGAACCCAAGTGGATGACGTGCATTGGTTCTGGGGATATAGGCATACCAGGGGCCTCAGGTAATATATATATAGCAGTAATGGTATCTAAGATACTTCATACTGATCTCCATGCCACTACCCATATTTAAATAAAAGGTCAGCATCCCCCCAAGGTTAAAGTTCAGACCAGGCCAAAAGCTCTGGCTCCTTCAGATCATCATCATCATTATCTTCATCAACCCCTCCCCTTTATCCTGTTTTGTACATGGAGTCAGGGTATCACGTCAGCTGTTGCCATGTTTCTCGATTCAATGCCACTCTCCTACCTTTGTACTTGACTATCACAGGTCTTCTCTCACACAGTCCATCCAACTCTTTGCTGGATGCCCATGTTTCCTCTTGCCTTCTTCTGGTCTGTTCCAATGCTTTTTCACTAAATTATCTTCTCCTTTCCTGCACATGTGCCAACCCACCATAATCTGTTCTCTTTTACTTTCTCTGCAATTGGAGATATGTGGGCTTCTGCTCTGATGTCCTTATTTCTTTTTCTGTCCCACAGTGTGTATCCTACCATCCTTCTCAGGCACTTCATTTTCATTACCTCTCACTTCCTCAGCTGCTGTATCTTCACTTCTTGTGTTTTTGTACCATACAGTAATACTGGTCGCACCACTGTTTTGTATACCTTACTTCTCAGCTTCTTTGGCATTCTTCTGTCATACACTACCCCTGAGACACTGTACTAGTTGTCTGCAGCCCCTCTAATTTTAGCTTTGACATCCTCATGCAGACTGCCATTCTCCTCAAACACCCCTCCTAGATACAGGAAGCTGTTAACTTGTTCCACTATTTTACCTTGTATTTCAATTTTTAGCTTCTTCTGACTTTCCTCATAGTGTGATACTGCAGCTGCCTTATCTATAGTCAATTTCATCCTGTGTGTCTTCAGTTTGGCATTCCATTCCCCTAACCTTTGCTAAAATTCTTGTTCAGAATCTGCCTGTACTGCCACATAAACCGCATATATCAACTTTGTTGATCTGTCCCCTCTGACCTCTTTGTTAATGTAGTCTATGAACAGCAGTAGGCACAGAGCTGAACCCTGATGCATGCCCACTCCCACTGGGGACTCTTCTGTGAGACCAAATACTGTTCACACTTGAGTCATTGGGTCCTTGTACATAGCTTGCACTAATTCTACCAGTGTTTTTGCGACTATGAACCGCTGCCCAAATCAGCATACTTGCGACCTCGTTATATGCTTTCTCCAAGTCTAGGAATGCCCAGTTGGACTCTTTTCTCATCTCTAGCTTCTTCTCAACTGTCTGTTTTACTGCAGTCATTAGATCACTTATGTTGCATCTTGATCTGAATCCAAATTGCTCATCTCCTATTTTACTTTCTACCACTCTGTCTATTAATTTATCAGTCACTCCCTCCACGACTTTCATGCAGCGTAACAGCAGTTTGACACCTATGTACTGCCCACAGTTGTGAATGTCCCCTTTGTTCTTGTGTATGCTTATTCTCCAGTCATCTTAGATGCACCGTTCTCTCCATAGTGCTATGAGTACCCTCCGGAGCCATTTCTCTCCTAACTCACCCAACATCTTGATCATATCTGCAATTACCTCATCAGAGACTCAGTCTGCTGCTTTCCCTGACTTCATTTTTTCTTAGTGCTGCTCTTACTTCTAGGATGGGATCTTATTTCTTTTTTCCTCCTACACTGTGTCTGGGGCAGTACAGCTTTAAGGGGTTTTCTTAATTCAGAAGCTAGTGGAAGTAATCTTTCCATTTGCCTTTGATGTCCTGTGGACTGGTGAGCAGGTGGTTGCTAGCATCTCTTATGAAGGATATCTGATGACTATCTTCATTCTCTTTCTATCTTTCCTTGCAGCCTGTTAGAGTTGCTTTGCGCCATCTGTTGAGTCACTTTCTAGAAGCAGGTTGAGTGCCTTTTATGCCTTGTTTTTCACTATTACAGCCACTCTCTTATCCTCATTGTTTGTCATCTAGTATTCATTCTTAACCTGGTCCATGTTTTCTATTTCCCACTTTTTCCTGCACTCATTTTTCTTTTGATGAATTCCTAGATTTCAGCATTCCACCATGAGTTTTTCTTATGTACCTTATTTCCATACCTGTTTCAACTGCATATCTGTTCCGTAGTCTTCACACATGCTGTTTTGATGTGCTGCCTTCTTCTTTGACTCCACTTATGTCCTCATCTTCCTGAGGTGCTCAACATGACCATATCACCTAAAACCAATTTTTACACTGTTGAGTGGCTAGCCCTAACTTGGTATACAGCCTGTGATCTGTGTTCTCCTATCTAGAGGATACCACACATCAAAACTGATGCCCATAGCGGTTGATGTGTACAACTCATCCCCTATAGGCACCATATTCAGTCTACACTTCTGTGCACAGCTCAGTTCTTGGGTGAGTTTGTGGTGTAAACACTCAGCATGTTTTTGAGAGGAACCCCAAACAAACACAGAGATAACATTCAAACTCCATACTGGCATTAAGCAGGGGTGAATATTGAACCTTGTACCTTGTGCATGAGAGGCAAAGATCTTAACTATTATGACAAATTCTTGATTTCCTTAGTACCCAAAAGACTGGTATACCTATTGATAAAGTATTGTATACTCTGAATTGAAAATTCTCTGGAGACTTCCATTCAGACACAATTTAAAATGTAATGACTATTGATATCTGTAGGAGCCATTTTTAGGACCATGCATAAACGCACGTGGTCTTTTGAATTCTTCCTGATTGCATTCACATATCTGATTGCTTTAAATTATGTTTATATCCAACCTACTCTCAACTGATTTAAATTATGTTTATATCCAACCTACTCTCAACTTCACTACTGCAAATTTAGTTTCTCTCCTCCTTGCTCATTTTTAACACAGCTTAAGTCTTCACTACTATTCCTTGACTGATTGAACACAATTAATATGATGTCTATGTTATTCCTCCAACAAAGGTTAGTTTTTGAATTGTTGCTATATGTACTTTCCATCATATGCATCTGATGATTTAGCTTAATTAGTACAATTTATGCTATTACTAGAAATATCTGTTATTTATCTATATTTCTAGACTTCTATTATAAATACTGTATACATCTGTGTATAATCTAAATGTATCCTTATTCAAACTATATACTGTCGACTTACTTGTATTTGTATCTGTATTTTTGTTCATATTTAGCTTTTCTCCCTGGGCCTCCACTGAAAAAGGACTTGTTTCCAGTCGGACCTTCTCAGCAAACAAATATAAAATAAAATAAAATAAAATAAATAAAATTGTTTGTTAAAGCAGCATTCATTTGAGTCTTTGCTTTACATTTTGTTTAATTTTGAACATTCTCCAGCAAGAAAAATGAAATAAAATGTACTAACTAATAATAACACAATTACTACTTTAGATCATTTCAACGCTAAAAGAGCACTTGAACCACTATAATTATAATCTACCAAATCATGGATATGAGTGAGCCAATAAATAAAAGGAAATGATTAGAGATGACTGACAATTTTGTTTATATTTCAAGGGCATCTTGCTTCATTTGATCTATAGAACTCTAAAGTTTCAAGGTAGTAAAACTGTTTAATTCAAAAACCTGTCAAAAATATGTGACTACTTTAGTGACCTGAATATATCTCAGGAAAATATAAACAAGTTCTATTATATTATGACTCTGCATTGCTATGTGTTCCAAAATAAGCATGAATAATAAAATCTTGGAATTTGTTTCCCTCCTTACCATACACAGTATAGTCTTTGATGAAATAAGCGTATTAGCTTTGCATTTTATTTTGTTGGTAAACATGGCCCTTAAAACTTTTCTTAGAGCTGAAAATTTAGTAGTATTCTCACTATCTTACCTCTGCAAGAACACAAGTCTGCCCATCCTTTTTCATATGTAATCACCCACCTACCAATAGGTGTTGCTAATGCAGTGTGCCTAGTTGTCCCCTTCCCCAGGATGGTGTCAGCTGCTCAAATCTGTCTTCCTCCACCCAACCTTTACAGCACCCTTTGCATCTAATTGAATGTGGGACATCTTTGTTGTAGTTAGGGCTTCATCCCTTTACACCATGGTGGAGGGCCATATATTCAGAAATTATTTACCTTTCCAAATTCCATTGGCCACAACTATCAACTTCTGAACACCCATTTAAATATAAAAAAACTGTGGTACACTGATGAGTGGAGTAGGCAACGTACAAGTAATTAATCCCAAGTAGTCTGTTTCAAAGCCACATTTTTATCATTTGCTTGAGATTTTATTGAATCTCGTAGTTAATTATTCCATTTGAGTGTGGTAAGAAAAATGTTGACTAGACTTTTTTTCCAGTATTGCCTAAAATCTGTGTAACCAATATACAAGTAAGCTGGCACCTTGGTCAGTAAAACTGTCTAAGGAATGCCTACACTCCTGTGTCCAGTGTATTGTTGAGTCTGAAATAGGTCCATGAAGATCAGTGACCTATCCCAATTAACAAATGCAAATAAAATAAAATAAAACAAACTTACATCCTATGTCAAACAACTAAAATTTATTGTTACTCTGGAATTTCCTCCAGAAGTCCAGAAGAATAATTTAGATCAGCAGAAATGTTTTGATGTACTCAAAATGCAAGAAATAGAAAACAATTTGTATAACAAGTAATGGGAGTCTAAAAAATGAGGAACAAAAACGCTGATGAAAGATATTCATGGCTTGTCTGTGAAAGTGATTCCTAACTCTAGGAAATGAAGACATTGGTACCTTACTGACATGTGTGCAAAAATATGTGGCTCTGAAACAGAAAACCTGGTGTGAGCTCAAGCTTACAATGAGTGTTGTCTACATATCAGAGCTTACTTGGTGCAACTTTTGCTCAGTGAAAGTCTGCGTGCATCTTTCATCATGTTTCTAAGAAATATCTGGTTGCAGTCTTTGTCAAAAAAGTTGCTGGGGCAATTTCAGCTCAGTGAAAGCCATGGATATCTTTCATCAGCCCTTTTGTTTCCTGTTTCTTAGACTCCCAGCACTTGTTATGCAAATTGTTTTCTATTCCTTGCATTGAGCCTGTTCTTCCATGGGTGGTGAATGATGTCCTGGTGGTAAAGGATCGTCATATGTATGCCATCCTAGTTCTTCTTGGTTTCTCCTCAGTGTCTGAAACCAGGGGACCCAGGATTTTGTATGAGTATTTATGATTCTGCTCTGGCCTTTTTGTTACATTCTTTGATTTATATGCCCATTACATATTGAGGCCTTCTCATAGAGTTGTCTTCAGTTATTTTACTTTGTGGTGCTCATTATGTTGTGGGTACTGCAGGAGGTCTAGCCTCTCTCAATTACTTTTCGTGTATATAACCTTCCACTTACCCTTCCCGAAGGAGACAATATTGGTTCTTCCCTTCCTTAGGGACTGTTTAGGTGATGTTTCAGTTGGATAAGCATTAGCAGACAAAGACTCAGTCCTGCCAAGACAGAAGTGGTGGTTTTACTTGAGAACAAAAGGCAACTCCTCACCTGTTCCCATAGTAGGTGTCATATGCTTCTTGATAATATGCTGTTGCTCAGGGATTAGATGGCTGCAATCATAAAATCTTTGTATGTTCATCTCAGCAAAATTGCACTCATGAAGCACCTCATTTCACATATTGACATATAAGCAGCAGTACATTATTTTGATCACTGTGATACCTTGTGCATACCTAGTACATCTCATGTGAGCAGTCAAGAATAAATAAATACATAAATAAGAAAAATAATATCCTCATCTAGACTGATTGACAAGTCTAAACTCACTGCCAATACTTTTAAAACTAAGGCCAGAATCTCTGGTATTTCTGTTGCATGCCATGCCACATTACTGGAAAAAAAAAGGATTCAGACAACTTATTTCTCTTTGCACCTAACCATCAGCTGCCAAATGCACCAAGAGATATTACAAAAAAACTATCTCATGCTGCAGTGATGTGCTGGTACACTTTAGATTTGGTGTCCACAACTATCTATTATACCATTTGATATTTACGTCTTTCTGCTCTCTGCTGTACCACTGACTCAATGGATATCAACAACAATGGTCAGAAAGCTGCAGCTATAATTGAGTCATTTATTTTTTCAACTATATATTTTAAATAAAGAAACTTTACATAAAATAAGTAAACAAGTAAATAAATAAGTAAAGAAATTGGAATTGTCAATACCTAATGATGTGAGAGTGTTCATATGCACATGGTAGGCACTGTGGCTATAAAGTAAATGCTCATTGTGTCCCTGCCATTTATTGAATATTTCCTTCTTTCTTTTTTTCTTAAATTAAAACTAAAGTAAAGTTTTGTTAGTGATCATTATGCTTAGCACATAGGCTAACCAAAAAGGAGTTGGCAGTGCAGAGCATAACTTTTAAAAATAGTTATTTTGTTACAGATGCTGCACGATTGGCCATGGGCCCCGCAGAAGCTAAATCTCCCCTATTATAATCTGCTACTTTCTGCATATCTGTGCTCATACTGATTGTTGTTCAGGGGCATACTATTCCCAGGTTCCTCTACATACTGATACACTTAGTCTGCACTAAACTGAATCACGCCATGCTGTGAAGCTGGAGCAGTGCTTGATAGTTTTTATGCTGCCATTGGAAGTGGGTCAGCACATGGCACGCATGCTCAGCCTGGAGAAGGCAGGATAAGCACAAACTCATCTGTGAAGCAACTATTGGTAAATTGATCTACAGAGGGGAATCGGGAGGGCTGTTTCCCATTAGAGAAAAGGCAATGAATGTTGCTGGGCACACACTGCTGAGATGTATGTCATATTGATTGGCAGGTAAATCAGACCAGTGTTGTAAGGGGCTCTAAGGTGGTAGGGCATTTGCAACATGGTAGAATTCTCATCTATTATACCTTACAGGGACAGTACATATTAGTGCATGGCTATTACACCAGTCACAGGGATGGTATGTAACATTCAGGCTTGCAAATTACTTTTGACAACTTTGTCAGTGTTATGCAAAGCAAACTGGTCTAAACAATATTATGCTGATTTTTGGTGCTATTTAAAATGTTTGAATTCTAGCTAAGATTAATAAAATGTCTACAAAAAAGGAGTGCATATAAAGTAAAACTATTTTCTCACAAAATGCATTCACCATCCCATAGCCGGCCTTAGGCATAGGCCAACTAGGTGGCCGCCTAGGGCACCGCTCTAGCAGGGGGACTTTTCTGCTATTTATTTGGTGTAGGTAGACCAGGATGGGGGCACTGGGTGGTGTGGGGGGCCGTTGTAGAGCCCTTTTGCCTAGGGCACCAGCTGACCTAAGGCCGCTCCTGCACCATCCTATATATCATCTTGCATAGCTGGAAACCACAGCTGCTCTGCTTGTAATATATGTAATGTTGTAACTACTGGACTGCTAATGATATAGTGGAACAGTTCAAACAATATCACTAAAAACTACTATATTGTTAATTTCTGTGTTAGATGTGTGTGTTATTTTAAATTATATTTATCCTTTGTTGACCAGGTTTGTCCCATAAGCTAGCAGCCCTTAATGCTGCACTGCAGTATTAGCAGTCCAATCACTTGGAGTGGGAATAGACCCACAGCCTTTTGGTCTTCCAATACTAAAGGTGAGTGTACTACCTGTTGTATAATTGACGCGGCTGTTTATAATAATGATATTTATTTCCAGATATATTAGCCACTAGAAGACTTCCAATGTCCTGTCCGTTGAGAATAAGCAAGTACATTAAATTCACATTAGGGATCACGGACCAGTAGTTAGTATTGTGGAAAAAGAGTTAACACAAATTATGTTTCCAGGCTTAGATGTTTCATGTAGCATTAGCCCATTACTTTTTGTATAGTACTTCACATGTAGCTTCCATCATTCATTCATTCATTCATTCATTCATTCGCGCATGCGTTCCTCTCATTTCCTGGGAAATTCAGAACTTTTTTATCTGACTCAAAATGTTTAACTACAGAGCTGTTAACACAGTATTTCATAACTGACTGCACTTGCTTGTTTGTATTCCTGACATGCAGTGTTAGGAGTAAAAAGATATAAGAATTAAAATATTTGATGCCATGCTTGTGCTCATTCAGGTGCATGCAAGTTCATTTACAAAAATGGTGGCTAGTTGAGGTTCTGAGAAGAAGCCTGTGCTGTAGATTACATTTATCAGGGTCTAGATTTTGAGATAGACAAGCACAGGTATTTAGTGTACTGCATATGAAACAGGATGACTGAACACAGGGAAATATACTGGTGTCATGTACTTTCTTTCTTTTTTTTTTTTCTTTTTTTGTGACACGATCAGAAATGTAAGAAAAATAAAATATTACTGGACTAATAAAGAGGGGACATCAATTTCATATTTATTTAATTTGCATTTGTTAACCAGGGAGCTCAGACTGAGTATAACCCATTTTTAACAGATACTTGAAAGTGAAAAGTGTCACAAAACATTAAACGTAATTGTCACACAATTACAAGATTAATGGCATCTAGTAATATAGTAATTACTATGTGAATATACGAGGTCACAACTTAAACATATAAGAAAGAATATATAATACATTCACATGTACAGGCTATATAGATTGAAGGATGCAAAGCTTCATAGAAGTACAGAGTGGCTTTACAAGTACATTACTTAAGGTTGTACCTATTATGGTCTGCTTTGAGTCATCAAAGTCTAATGCACTGAGTGGTCAGCCAGTAGTGATCTTACTACCACCCAGTAGAACATCATTAAATATTAATCTAAGCTGAATACTAATGTAAATGCTTTCTGCAGGAGGCACTCCTAATGTGGTACCTCCCACACCCCGATTACTAAATAGTCTACCCCAAGTTAATGCCAACTCAGAGGAAAGGGAAAAAAAATTGTTTCCTTTTTCCCTAAATCCGTGTGATGTGAGAGATAGTATATACAGTACAGAGATCAGGGTCTGATGGTTGAGTTTCCACTTTAGGGGTTCAGGCTTTTATCTAGTTTCTTTCTTGCTGACTTCCTGTGTGTTGAAATTATCAGATGGGGTGCTGGACAGTGTAGCAGGTCTGGTATCATTAACTTTGGCATTGATAAACATGTTATGTACCTTCATTAACATTAAAGCGAGAAGAGTAGGATCATTGTCATCAGCCAACATAATCCTGCAGGCTTAGTCCTGTCATTTTGTAAGGATAGGTCCTTCCATCCATCCATCCATCCATCCATCCATCCATCCATCCATCCATCCATCCATCCATCCATCCACATCTTACATCATTAAGTAGATTTATTTGGACTACAAATAATATCTTTTAGAGTTCTAATATAAAGACACAATAAATTATTTTGGTTGCAGTTGAATTCCCATTATATGTTAAACAGATTTCTTGCTACCTTTCCAAAAAATATTTAAATATTTTTTTCCTTATTCCTTTAGGCAATGTGTTCCATAATGTAGAGATCATGGTGGCAAATGTTGACTTTCCAAAACATTTTTGTGATTTTTGAGTCTGTGTTAGATGCTGAGGTTCTGCTGTAAGTCTCTGGGTTTCAGTATTCATTGTCTCATTGGCTGGGTAGCTTGGTGGTACCTTTTTGGATGGCATAGAATGGAATAAGCTGACCATAACTGCATTGTTGTTAAACAGTACTTTATAGAGTCATAGATGCATATTAGGCAATGACCACTGGTGCATTTCTAAGCCTAGCCATGCATCTCAAATGTATTCCACAAGTTTTTTGAGTCTTACAGATTATTTTAAGGGGTATATGTAAGCAATAGTATGATTTACAGATTTCCTCTATCCATTAAAGATATGGATGTTAGAACTGGGGTAAATTTTTGATTTCCCATCCACTGGTCCAGGTTATGCTTGAATAGGGTTGAAGAAGAACTTTGCTTCACATACATAGGAAGACTCTTCAGCATGTCCTATTTATGTTTCAAACAAATGTAAGTCCCTGGTTTCATGTATGTGCAAAAGGTTCATCAGAGTGTGATCCAAGTATGCCTTGTATGCCAGGCACAGATCGCCTGTCAACAGTCAGCAGGAAACTGAATACAGAGATAGGACTTTGAGGTGATCTGCATAGGACATGTTGTTTACACCTTGTATTCTTTTATGAGTAACCTCTGTGGATGTTGCAGTTGCTGCATATGCCTGATTAGGTACATACAGACGGGGGCATTGTACTCAATAATGTGTCTGATGAGGGTAGAATACAGAAGAATGACAACCTCCTTGGACCTAGATGCCATGCCCTTGCTTATAAGTTGAGCAACATAGAATAACTTCCTTACAAGGGTGCCGGAACCATAGAGAGAGGGGGGAGGCCCCCCCCCACTTTTGGAGATCCAGCAGCTTACATATTACAAACTGACCCACACCCAGTCACAATCACAAACAAAATACAAACTCTCCAACTGAGATCGCACTACAGTGAGGAAAGATTAAGAAAGGGTAAATTTCCCGACCCCACTATAGTGCGATGTGCAAATGTGCAATCTCCAAGATTCTCCGTTCAGCTGCAGTGAGCTGACAGCAAGCCCCTCTCACCTTTCAGCAAAGCTTAGCTAAACTCGTGAGCGCACTAATGGTAGCACAATCACTTCCCTAACAGGTTATCAATTGTTATTAATGGGGAGTTCAGAAAGCATGCATCCTTGCAGTGCAAACAAATGTTAACACAAAATGGGGGGAAAGAGCACACTGACAGCATTTTACTATAATGGTTAGCTAAATTCTTTATAATGAGCATCATTATTAGCAGAAAAATATTAATATTACTATCTGACAAAATGTGCAGAAGTCTTGCTGCTGTAATCTGACCATGCACATTCAGCCTCCTTACCACTCCCACAGATTTTACTTGTGATGATCGCCTCAGGGGGGTCAACTCATTTGCCATCCTAGTGTCTTCTGACCAGCACAAATGTGGCACAAGTTGCAGGGGAGATGAGACCCTGAGCCGGCATACCAGGCACAGTGCCAGTGGGGAACATCAGTCATACAAAGACCGTCTCAAGGGTCATTGTTACTTTTCTGGATCTTACAAGGACTGTGCACTCAGCACCAGTGGGTTATCTTTCACTTCGGATTTCAGTCACTTACCTGGATTTCATGGATCCTTCTAAAACCATCTTGACAGAAAAATTTGATCAAGTTGGTTAAGGTACTATGCCCGGGCATTTCCTTCAATGTCTTCACCTCCCAATGATAAACATAAGGTGCATGCAGAGGGATTTCGGCCAGATCTTCCTTCTCATCCCTGTCATTCTGCACATCCATGCTGTGGTTACTGGTGATTTTGGTGGAGTTATGAAACAAAGATGCTGAAGGGAAAGAGACCAAGCATAAAACCTTGAGGGATACCTATGGTAGTATGGAGAAATGGTGAGTAAGTTATTCCATTAGTATGTTGAGAAACCATATCAAAAACTTTATATTGCTCCAGGAAAATGTAAGTGAGATATATAAATATATATATACATATATATATATATATATATATATATATATATATATATTTATGTATATATATAGCATGTACTAACAAGAGTGTAAACATAGGCACTGGAACCATTGAGCAAGGGAGAGGGAGCATCCTCCCCACTTTGACAAGACAAGATGGTCTTGTCTAGTCCCCACGGCAGTGCAAAAACAAAGCATCTTGTCTTTAATGAGGACCAAAAGATCCATGAGTGCATTGTCTGCATCCGTGGATTACTTAGGCATGAAATTTTAAACAGTCTACATTTCGGGTTCATTAGGTGCAAAATTTTAAACTGCCTACCTGAAAGGTAGTGGTGTGTGCTTGGTTAGGAGAGTGTGCTGCTGCTGCAGGGATCATGTTTTGGGTGCTTCAGGGAGTTTATGGTTAGGAGAGTATGCTGCTTCAGAGATAAATGCTGCTTCAGGGATCATGTTTCTGGTTGGGGGGATTGTGTATCTTATATATGCTGTGGGGAGATTGTGCTTCTGTTATATGCTGTGGGGAGATTGTGCTTCTGATATATGATGTGGGGGGATTGTGTTTCACTTTCTGATTTATTATGCTGCTGTGTTTCACTTTCTGCTGGGAGATTGTGTGTGTGTGTGTGTGTGTGTGTGTGTGTGTGTGTGTGTGTGTGTGTGTGTGTGTGTGTGTGTGTGTGTCTACTTGCTTTTGATGCAGAAGGCTGTGGGTTCTACTCCCAAAGTACGCAGATGGATGACTGATACTGTACTGTGTTGAACTTGAAAGGGAGGGGATACTGCAGTTCTGTGAATGCCTTCCTCTGGAGGGGTTACCTAGTAACTATGAACTTGTTATCAGTTTGCTATCCATTCCCTATTGCAATATTACTAGCTTATCATTTTTTAATGTAACATAGGCAATTTATTCTTCAAGGTTAACAGGCACTTTATCTGTAGATGAAACAATGAAATATAAGGTTGTCTGCTATTAGCAACCTCTTCATTAGTTACAGATCCCTTTATTGTAGAATTATTTAGATGACTTTACTCAGAGATTTTGAATATTTACTGATATTGGTGGATTGTAATGACATAAGTTTGAATGGCCTTTTATGGTTGAAATTTTCTGAAACTGATAGTTTTGTCATTATTGGTTCATACATTTTGTTTCATTGCTTACTAGAAGACTGCTCAAAACTACAAATTTAAAACACATTCTAACAAGTGGTGCTGTATTATACAAGGAATATAATTTAATACAATCAGGAAGATGAATCAAAGAACACATACATATATGCATGTTCCTAAAACTGTGTGCAAGGAGCCTGTGATTTAAAAACCAACCAAAGGTAAACGTAATCCTCCACTGTCCGGCCAGATGCATTTTCTTTGAATGTGAGTTTCAAGGGCAGAGAAGTTTACCGCTCATGCAAAGTCTGTTTTCATTGCAAGACTATATTGTTTGTTTAGCAAATGGCTCAGTGTTTGTGCTATTTTATTTCAATTTCTGTAATCATTGTAGAAGTAAATAAGAAAACAGTATGCAGGCTGACAGGTTTGATCAGTGTTTATGGTAACTGAGGAGAAATAGCTAAGTAATGGAACACTGGAGTGGTTGGAGAGGTGGGCTGCTGCTGGAGTGGTAGGGGTTTACAGACTATCCATTCAAGTAAAACAAAGCTCATCCCTGTCCATATTCAAATGCAACTTGGATCTAAGGATGGGTACTAGAAAATGTACTCCAGGATTGCCCCTCATGCCACTAATGGATAGAGGCAGTTCCTAAATGCTGCATCCCTTACATGGGTCCCCTCAAATTATCTATGGTATGATCAGTTATTTTCACTAGGGCTAATGTACAATTATCAGCCATGGGATAGGTAAGACCAATCAGGAAATGTTAATTCAAGCACCAAAAGGGAAACTTGTTAAACTTAAAATGTCCTCTAAGTGAACCTTTGTTGTGGTAGTAAATAGTTTTTAAAAAACTGCTGTTTTTAGATCACTAAGTGCCCCTCTCACCCCCCCCCCCCAGTCTTCAACAGCTTCTGGTGCCTATGCTTCCTTACTACATTAGACACATTTTGGTTGAAAGCCAGGTTACTATCCACATACATCTCCAAATCCCTGATTACTGGGTCCACTCTTAGGGTATGTTATCAATGAGGTAGTTTCCTAGCTTGGCCAGCTTCCCAAGGGGTAGTATTATGCATTCTTATCATTGGGTTTTAAGCCATGGCTTTGGCACCAATTATTCATCTGTGTCAGTCCTTCCTTTAGGATGCTAGTATCTTGGGGGGACTCTATATCTGTTCCTAGTTTGCTGTCATCTGCAAACTTGGTTAGCAGAGGCCTTTGACACTGGCTCTGACATCTGAGAAGTAAGTGCCAAAAAATATTGGTACCAGCACAGAGCCCTGAGGGTCTGTGCTACTGATCAGCCTCTTTGTGGAGGTGATCTCCCCTATCCTAACTTCCTGGATCCTACCTGAGAGTTGGTTGGCTATCAAGCACAGAGCATAGGCGTTAGTGCCTAATTTGTTGAGTTTGTTTGCAATGACTGAGTGGGGTATTGAATCAAATGCTTTTGCCAAGTCAAAGTAGGCAGTATGCACTGTTCTGCCCTCACCCATTGCCTGGGTGACTTTTTCAAAGAAGTCCATGACCTGCCTTTGATGAAGCCAAACTGAGATGGAGCCAGTGTCTGTACAGGTTTCCTATATCATTATTTCTCATTTCCAAGATAATTCTTTTTATGGCTTTGCATATGAGACTAGTCAGGCTTATGGGTCTGTAGTTCCCAAGGTCTTTTGATGGACCATCCTGTGCAGAGGGAAGATTGCTTCAGTCTTCTATTCACATGGCACAAAGCCTGTCTGGAATCTATGGCTAAATAGTGACAGCAGAGGTATAGATAAGTCATGCTTCAGGCTATCTATGTGGTGGTCTTAGCCTTAGAGAGCACATTTAGAACCTCTTCTCTAGTTATAGTTGGGGGGGTTATGTTGGATGGTATTTCTTGGAGAGCAGCTTTGGGGGAGAGGTAATAATGGACCCAATCAGTTAGCCAGCAGATTTACTATATCTTCTGGCATCATACAAGTGGCTCCATTAACAATAAGTTCTGCTGACTGTTGTGTACTGCCTTTGAGGTTTGGGACACAGTTAAGGAAAGCCTTGTGGTTGTCCTATGCCTGAGAGGCTAGCTTTATTATAACATTGTCTTTGGTAGACTTAATTTGCCCTCTTAGTTTTTTGTTTAGGCTGATGAGAGAGTTTTTATCCTGCTAGGCATTGCACTTCCTAATTTGAGCTATGGCTTTTTTCTTTTTGTTGTACAATCTGTTTATTTTTGGATTTCACCAGGATTAATCCCAGCCATTAGAATTTAAGAAAATACTCTGCTGGATTTTAATTTTTTGGTTGAATATGGATTTTGTTATGTTATCGCAATATAGATTGTTTTATAATATTTGATCTGATGTTGTTAATCTTCATTCATTCCTTATATGTGGGTTCGGAACCAATCCACAGTTCTGACTTGGCCATTTACCAAGCCCGCACCAGCCAGAAAACTCTTGAGTTAAGCTTTACTCATAGTGCCCTTCTCCATATTACCTCAGATCTCATTTGCCGCGTATGAAACACGATTTGCCAGACAGCCTCTCAGCTAAGTATATATTGTTTCGATAAGTTCTGAGGAATTTCTTCCTTAATAGACCCTTTTTCTATACTTAGTCATTGTTTTTTTGTTGCACACCTTTTTGCTAGTGCCCTGTTTTCACCTTTATCTCTGTCTTTCTACCAGTTTGTTAATTCTTCTACCATTATTGGTACTTTTTCTTACCCGGTTGGGTAGTCTTTCCGTACCATAGTTGGTACACCCTCTTTTCTTTCACTTCCTTACTTAAACTTAGGAATTGTGTTGTTTTTTCTTGTTGTGGGTCTTTATTTTTGGATTGTGTGATTTCCTGTTTGTAAATTAATATACTCTTTGCGGAAAATATGTCTGAAAAGAAAACGACTACTGGCTTTAAAAGATGTGACAAATGTGACAGGAAAATGCCTAACATAGACAGTCATGTTTCTTGTGTATACTGCTTAGGGGTTTCTCATTTATCAGAGAAACCATCTTGTGATATTTGTAAGACTTTCAGCTCGAGCACTCTCGCGGATTGCAGAAACAAACGTATGCTTGTTGGTTTATTAAAATCTCCTTTTGCGGAGGAGATCTCTGAGATGGAGGCTTCACCCCCTCCAAAGAAAGATGATAAAAAGAGGAGTAAGTCCCTTTCTGCTTCTCCTCATGAGACAAAATTATCGGAACCAAGGCGAGTCTTCGGTTCTGGGGCAGAAATCCTTGGCTTCGATCTCGGCTCCCAAAGAGGCGATTTCATCTGTGTCATCTATTCCATCAGCACTTACTGCATCATCTGCTACGATCTGTACAACTGCACCGTTAAATTTGCTCATTGCAGCGACCACATTGTCTGCTCTGATCTCTATGTCTGCACTGACTTTGGCTCCGACAACCACTATGAAAACTGCTTCAGCTCCGACACATATCTCTGCACCAACAATAGTCACTCCTGAACCAGTCTTTTCCCTCCCTGAACTTCATATTGGTCATTTGACCTCAGTTCACAGAGATGAATGTCTTCCCAGGACCAGATATTCCCCCTCGGTGGACCCTTTCTATGGACAGCAGTACAGTCCTTTCCATGAATGTCCAGGTTCACCGTTGAGGTTATCTACCCATTCCTCCAAGAGCCTGTCAGAGTTAGATATAGTGAGACTGGTGGACCAGCTATTGACAGCTAGAAGCATTTCTCCTCCTCAGAAATCCTCCCTCCCATTTGGAGCCAAGGACCCTGATCCGAGGACTCCACAGTATTTTCCTTCTCCAACCTTTTCACAGGTATTGGAAGTTTTGTTACCGACCACTACCCTGGTTCCAGCAGCTTTGGCACAGATAGTGGATCTCACTTTGTGCCGGAGACTTCTGTTTGGTCTGAACCCTCTGCGGAAACAGGCCATCCTTGGGTCCAAGATTGGCCTGCCTTGGCAGCCCTGTCTCTTCCAGAGGCTTCTTCTCTGGCGTTGGCCTTTTGGGGTGGGGTCTGACCCCAGTTCTGAGTTTGTCTGTTTCAGTTCCATGCTCCCATCCCTCCTCGGGGGGGTCCGGCCTTCCAGGTGATGGAGAGAGCACTAGCCACAGCTGGCTCCCATTTGTACCCATCGGTGTTGGAGACATGCCCTCTTCCTCCTGCCTCTGAGCCACAGCTACCTCCTCTCGCTACTATTAGACATCAGCTTCAGGAGCCTCAAGTTAGCCTTCATCAAGGCTCCTCTTCTGCGGGTTCATCCTCTGACGTTCCCATCAAGGAGGGCCCTTGCAAGAAAGCATGCAAGAGAAAACACTTTGATTCACCAACGATACGGACTACTATGAAGGGGAAGGGTCCTCATGGTCACCACCTGAAGATGTCTCCTTTGGGGACATCCTAGAAATACTGAAACAGCTGGATGACTGGAAGTCCAGCACCCCTTCTTCCAAGGAGAACGTATTCTTGCAGGCTTGCCAAGCCCAACCCTCTACCTCCTGGATGACCCCCCCCCCCCTGCAGATGAACTTGTTCAGTACATCATGCAGTGGGCTTGGATGACACCTGATGCCATTGAGCTGATCTCACGTAGGCAAGATAAGATACTCTCTCCACCAGAAGATCAACCCCATTGGTCCAAAGGTCTTCCTGTTGATGCTATGGTTGTGGTGGCAGCCACAAAGAAAGAGCTCACTGAGGAGAGTTCCACTGTCCATCCCCTGAACAGGGAGTCTCGGGTGATAGACAGATAGGGAAGCGGGTCTTTTCTTCAGCGACTTTGCAGTCAGGTCTCTGAACTACTTGCCACATTTCATGCATCTTCAGAGAGAAGTAATTTCAGAGTTTTCCGAAACGCTTGCAGGAGCAGTGTCTGATGAGGTACGAGATAAGGTTGCCTCACAACTCATCACCCTAGAGTCCATTTCCAGTCCCTCCATGAAGTTGATTTTACACTCAACTGAAGGGGCGGCAAGAGTTGCAGGCACTGGAGTCGTGGCTAGATGCCACACCTGGATGCGACTTTGCAATTTTGCCAATCCTTTCAAGTCTTATTTCCTTAATGCCCCCATAGAGGCCTCATCCCTGTTTGGCTAGACGGTTATATATTTGGATGATTGACTCCTTACCGCCCCAACCGAGCATCAACTGTTGTTCATCGTACAGCAAACATGGAAACTTTTGACGCACTTGGGTATTACTGTGAACGAGAGTAAATACAAACTTAAACCATTCCAGACGTTAGAGTTCATAGGGGTGGAATTCGACACACGGATCTGTCGGGTATTTCTTCCCTCCTACAGATTACAAAGACTGAGACTTCAGCTCCAAACAATTCTGAATCACACAAAGGTTCCAGCAAGAGCAATTCTACAACTTCTGGGATCTATGGCAGCTTCCATCATGATGGTCCCATTAGCAAGACTTCACATGAGACTCTTTCAGTGTTTGTTAATAACTCAATGGTTCTCTTTCGATCTTCCTATGTCTTACAAGTTCAGGATAACCAATCTTTGCAAACAAGACCTTCTGTGGTGGCTGAAGCCAGATCAAATCCTCTGGAGTCGCCTATTCTTCCACTCTCTACCCTTAGCCATAGTGACCACGGATGCTTCCCTGATTGGGTGGGGGGCCCGTTATTGGGGACAGACAGTCCAAGGCACTTGGTTGCCCCTGGAGGCCAATTTGCATATCGGTGTTCTGGAACTGAGGGCAGTTCTTCTTGCATTGCAAGCATTCCATTCTGTCCTCCCTTCAGGAACAATTGCCATTCGGTCAGATAACGTCAGTAGTCTGGTACATAAACAAACATGGGGGAACCAGATCTTACCCTTTCTGTGGGGAAGCCATAAGAATCTGGCAATGGGTGATAGCTTCCAATCGCTTTCTTGTAGCAATGCACATTCCTGGGGATTCTAAAGTGATTGCAGACAAGTTGAGCAGATGCATTCTCCTGCCTCATGAGTGGTCCCTCAATTCGAAAGTGGCAGCAAAGATTTTCAGTTGCTGCTGTCAGCCTTGGTGCGATCTATTTGCCTCCCCCACAAATCACAAATGCAGCAGCTATTTTGCCCTAAACCCCCTGAAAGGGGAGTCACCGAGGGTCACTCTACTACACAATTGGCCCACGGGTCTTCTCTAAGCTTACCCTCTTCTACCCTTGATACCACAATTCATGAAGAAGGCTCTTCGATTGAGAAGCAAAGTGATCCTTATTGCTCCTTACTGTCCTCGTCAAATTTGGTTCCCATTTCTGTGGCCTCATCTAATTTGTCAACCCTGGGTTCTGGACCCAATCCCAGACTTGGTAATGCATCCACAGGTCTTGATTCACCCAAATGTATCCAGTCTCAAGCTGACAGCTTGGTTTCCTCCACTTCCGCTGATTGCCAAGCAAAGTGACCTATCCTCTCCATTTCGTCATATTCTTTTGGCTTCACATAAACCATCCACTAAAAGGCTTTATCTTAGGAAATGGAAGTTTTTTTCTCTCTGGTGCAGGGATAGAGATATTGACCCCTTCTTGGCACAAGTACCTGTTGTTCTAGACTATTTCTCTACCCAGCTGGAGTCCAGAGCTGCAGCTTCTTCTATTCGAGTCCATCTGTCTGCGATATCCAACTACCATAATGGCTTTCTTCATAATTCATTAATTTCTCACAGACTGTGTAAAACCTTCCTAAAGGGAGTTCTGCATATCAAGCCCCCTTTAAAACAACCAATTGAACCATGGAACTTGGCAATGGTCTTAACAATCTTTAACCAGTTCCCCCTTTGAACCTGCAGCCGCATGTGATCTGAAATTCTTATCCTGGAAATCCTTGTTCGTGATCACTATTACGTCTGCTAGATGTATATCAGAATTACAAGCTTTGAGTATGAAGCGTCCATACTTGATTTTTCACAAGGATAGGGTATCCTTATGAACAAACCCTTAATTTCTCCTGAAAGTAATTTCTTATATAGCTATTAACCAAGCTATAGACCTGCCTGTATTCTTCCCAAAATTCTCTAATAAAGGGGAGTATACTTTGCATTTGCTTGACGTTCACAGACAACTACATTTTTATCTTGACAAGACAAAGTATTTTAGAAAATCTGACCAATTATTTATTGCCTATTCTGGTCCTAAGATGGGGAGAGCAGTAGCTAAAGTTACTCTATCTAAATGGCTTAGAGACTGCATTACTTACATATATCATGAAAATAAGATGGCTATTCCTGCAAGAATTAAAGCACACTCAATAAGGTCAGTTTCAACTTCTGTAGCCTTCCATTCCAGGGCTTCCATGTATGACATTTGCACAGCAGCAGCAACATGGGCCTCTCCTCATACGTTTATTATGCATTATACATT
The DNA here is from genome assembly GCF_019279795.1 of Protopterus annectens. Taxonomy (NCBI): domain Eukaryota; kingdom Metazoa; phylum Chordata; order Ceratodontiformes; family Protopteridae; genus Protopterus; species Protopterus annectens. The sequence goes on from NC_056743.1 coordinate 1,769,706,858, forward strand.
GGATATAATTTCTAGGGGAAGAGCTTCCTTCGGCTCAGTGGTACTCAGGAATGTTCTTCCTTATGGCCTCCCAGGAAACAGGCAGCTAGGAACTCTGTCCCACATGTAAGGAATGAATGAAGATTAACAACATCAGATAAAGAAGTTATCTCTTACCATAATGTCCCATCTGTGTCGTTGATCTTCATTCATTCATTACAATCCCCCCCCAAGGGGTCTTGGAGGTTTGGTTATGGTCCTTGCACTCCTGGTAAGGTACTTGCTTAGAGAAAGCCTCCGGTTTCCTTTCTATTAACTGTCCTGTCTTCTGGGCAAACTTGATCTGAGGTAATATGGAGAAGGGCACTATGGGTAAAGCTTAGTTTGAAAGTTTTCTGGCTGGTGCAGGCTTGGTAAACGTCCGAGTTGGAACCAAGGATCGGTTCCGAACCAACATGTAATGAATGAATGAAGATCAACAACACAGATGGAATGTTATGGTAAGACATAATTTCTTTTTAGATTATTACATTCTAGCTCAAAGTTGGTCTGTCTCTTCTTATGAAAAGGGACCGAAACTAAGCTAGTGGTCTGGTACTAATTTATTTGATAGTAAATTGGTGGGATAGTTGGCTAGGCTACAAATGGAACACTGGATCAACAACATAGTATGAACCTATGAAGCATTCTTCTGCTTTCTTTATGGTGGCATCCAAATGTAGAGGATGCTGACAGCATAAAGTAAACTAGGTACTGGGTAGAGGACTGCCATTGCAATTGGTGTGAGATTGGTTAAACTGCATGATTTTATAAGGTGGGCCTAATTTCTGTTAATTCTCAGTATACCTTTATTACTGTCCTGATTAAATTTCATATATTGTTGTACTGATCTAGCTGTTTCATTGTCCTTACTATGTCATTGGAACCTTTTTCTAGATAAGATTTGAAAGTTAATTGGATCAGATGAGTTTAAAGTGGGAATCAAATAGTTTCAAGAAGTCCATTTCTACAATTCCTGATAGAGCATAGCTGACTTGTCAGCCAGTGATTCACTGAAGTCACTGTATCCCATTTCTCCATGATATAGCACCCTTGGAAGTGATTATGTATAAGTAGGGGTGCAGGGATTCTCCTCTTGCATTGGGTATATGGAGACACCTCCCACCTACAAAATAAATATGATTATGTGAGTGTGCATTATCCTTCACTCACTACTGGGATTCCCAGAGGTGGTCATTGCAAGACCAACTTATATCCATTTGAATTGTTGGTTGTAAATAATGTCTTCATACCTTTGTTGGCATTAATGAGGAAATCTGATCATTCCAGACATTCTTATAAGCTGTTTTGAAACTAAGATGTAACCGCCACCCCTCATATGTACAGCAACTTCATTAATGTAATATTATACTAATGACTACTGCTGTTGCAAGAAATTATTTATGGTATAACTATATCCAAAACACTCTTAATATGTATAAATTGAATCTAGCATCTCTGAGACAGTATCGTGTATGTTGTTGATTTAGTCTAGTACATTACCAAGACTGAGTGGGCAGCCATAATGTGTCCCAGTTATATTTGATGTCATAACTATTGTGTACTTTACTGCTGGTTTATATATAAGAATATTAGGAAACAATGCGACATAACTGCCGAATAAACACTCATTATAGCAAAAGTCAAAAGCTGCAGGAACTTACTGTAAAGTAATGTGTTTTGGTATGTCGGGAGACCGTATTGCATGTTTACACAGTATAGTTCATGCATGGGCCAGGAATGCCATTACTGAAATTATAGGATATGCGTATGCGAAGGAACTTTAGAGTGATCTGGGTTTATAAATTGTGTTACAGTTCTGGATGTGCAGGAAGGACACTGTGCACACCCCATGTGTGATGTTGGGGACCGCACACTCTGTTTATGAATATGATGAATGGTAATCTAAGAAGAAAATTCCAAATAAAACCAGTTTGTAATAAACATCATTTTCTGATATTTTGAGCTGTTATATTTTGGTTTTACAATGCATTCTTTAATTAACAAGATTAGAGCTCTTAATACCACTAATATTACTACTATTACTACTACTACTACTAATAATAATAATGACGATTAGAGCTCTTAATACCACTAATATTACTACTATTACTACTGCTACTAATAATAATAATAATGAAGATTAGAGCTCTTAATACCACTAATATTACTACTATTACTACTACTACTAATAATAATAATAATAATGAAGATTAGAGTTCTTAATACCACTAATATTACTACTATTACTACTACTACTAATAATAATAATAATGAAGATTAGAGCTCTTAATACCACTAATATTGCTACTATTACTACTACTACTAATAATAATAATAATGACGATTAGAGCTCTTTGTGGGCCCTACAGTGTCAATGTTCATACCTGCTCAGAGCAGAAATGTGCCATTTAAACACATGAAATAAAAGTGTAAGCATATACAAGATATGTGCATAGCAAACTGTATTTGTTTGCATACAGCAAAATTACAAAACAAACCAACATATGGTGATTGTTTTATTACTAGAATTTTATTTTGTGCTGGTTTATTAATGTCCCATTTATCACAGTGGATGAAGGGCAGTATTACCATGGCTTCAAGAAGATAGCATATATTGTTGGCAGTAAAAGCATTTGGTATATTTCTAGAACGTGGGTAAATTAAGATGTTTACCTAGTACAAGGGGAATAACCTACACCATTGCAATGGCAGAAATGCCTATATCATATCACATAAGCTGCTAAATTCCATGGTGAAAACAATTCTAAAAAAAGAACAAAACAGCCATTAAGCACATTATAAAATTAGATTGAAAACATTTACTTTTAAAAGCAAAGTCATTTCTCTCTCCACAGCTCTCACTCCACCCCTTTCCACTAATTAAACCAATTATCCTCTCCTAAAACAAAAAGGTTTATCTTCACTGATTCACTGAGAAGTGGGTGCATTTGTTAGCATATCTGAAAAAGCTCAAGGTATATTCATGCAAGCACATATTTCTGTTTTCTTCCTTTTAAATCACTGATGGCCTTGTTTGACTGCCTTGACTGATGAACAAAATGAGTCACCCTCTCAACAGCGTGGCATCTGCTCCTGCATGCTAAACAGCCAATATAAACATGAGACTCAAAGACATCCACATTAATTTACACAGAAACATGCAGGCTGGCTTGTGAAAAATGAGTATTCCCTTATAAAAAATCAAAGGGAAATCTGTGGTAAGGATCTGTTTGGAAAAAAAAAAAGCAGAAGGTTGAGCTAGAAATGTGAGCACACATCACTGCATCTTTCTAATACTGCAGTCTCTGAAAGAATACTGTAGTACCCTAGCTTTGAGCACTGCTGATTGTCACTGTAAAATCACCTTCATTGTTACATGAGCACTTCTTGCTTCCTCATCAAGAATGGCTCACTCCCAAGGACACAGTGTTACAAATCATGAGGGAGAAGGGGAGGGAGTGAAAAGAAATAACAATAGAAGGTAGGCTTTGTCAGCAATGTCATAGCAAGGACTGCTGGGATACTACTGTATATTATAATTAGACAGCTGCAGTGGTACTCACCCTCAAAGTTGGCACAGGTCCAGTGGCTGTATGTGTTTTGTGCTTTCCTTGATCTGTAGGTTATCTTTTGTTTTGTATCAAAAAAGTGAAATTCTATATAACGGTTCTGAACATCTCAATAAGAGCACCACCCCAACACACACACACACACACACACACACACACACACACACACACACACACACACACACACACAGTTCCAGTCATGTCATAATGTCATATGCAAAGCAGCCAAAAATGAATAAAAATAGTCAAACGGTAGCCATCCATATGAAGTTAAACATGACACATTACTTCTGCCTGCATAGTTACAGATACAGGAATTGCTATAATCTTCATTCGTATGTTATAGAATATTACCATCTCCTGTGTTGGTCAATTCTGAGACAAGAGTATCATGCTATTTTTAAAATTGTTTTGCTTTCCTTTGCAGAAAAGGACAGAGGTAGTTGCAGTTAATATTTGTGAATGTTGAGCTTGCATTTGGAAGGCTTATTAGCCTTTTATATGTCCTTGTGCAAATAAAGTTGATGCCAGTTGCTCACCAGCATGCCATATAGCATTTGTTTATTTACTTACACATTTATTTACTTATGCTAATCAGGAGTGCTAACTAACACCCTAGAGCTCCATTATCAAAGCACACTAGGAAATTCTACTTGTTCAAGGTATTAAATTATGCAGGTCAGGTATGGTCAAACCCATGTCTACATCTTTCCTATCTATAAGCTTGGCTTTAATAGAGTTAGTAAAATATATATTTTTTTATCACTCATTAGTATAATGTTGCATTTGAGACAATCAAGTTCCCTGCAGCCATACTTATCTTTTTATCTTTTTCAATGCTGGAATTTAAATAAGCCATCCCAGATAGAATGTACTATTTCAGACATAACAGGGATGGTAAGGAATCAATGTTCGGTTCAAATAGTGATACCTCACCTATGAATCATTTGTGGGCATGTTCCTGCCATAAAAATAAACTGCTTACTAGATGAGTGCATTCCCTGCAGTAGTACGTCACTGTGTAATATTATAACAAACGTTTTAATATGATGGTCTTAGAATGCTGGCAGCCAGTCAGAATGCAACACTACCAGTCCCACGCACTGGTGTCAACACACCTCCACTGCTTCTATACTCTTGGCATGTAAAGTGCCCTTGAGTACGTAGCAGGCAGGTAGATGTATGAAAGTCATAGAATGGATCTGCTGCTGCTGGTGGTGTGGGTGAATCTAGTACAGTGCACATAAAGACTGATGTTGAGGCCACTGGGATAACACAAATTAAAAACCTCCCTTCTCAGGTTGATTGCTGCAAGTCATTACAATTTCATCATGAATGCCAGTCTTAGATAGCATTTGGCTGATCCCCCTTCCCAGCCTACTTATCACAGTGGTGCATGCATTCTAATACATCTAAAATAGAAATGATCATACACCTTAAACAGCCTAACAGCCATAGTACCCAGTTTGAGTACCTTGACTCCTCTACATCCTTCTTGTTAGGAAAGAAACTACTCTGATTCTCTCTTTGTTTTTATGCACTGGCCTTCAACTGCACAAGCCACACATTACAGCCATGATTTCCACTTCTCTTGAGTCCTGGTTATGACTGGTGTCCCAGTCAAACCTGCTCATCTTACAACCTCCAGTAACTGGTGATCAGTTTTTGTACAACCAACCTCTCCCCAAAATGACATGATAATGGTTGGGCACTATTCTACCCATCCGGGAAACTCTATACTAATCACTAATTTATTTATTTATTAACATTGATTTACCAGGAAAATGCGACTTGGCTATGGTAACCATTTTCGGCAGAGGCACAGGGGAGAAAAACTCCAGTAATCTTACAGTAATATATGCCTGACAGTAATTATACAATTTACATACAATCATATGTTACAAGATTACAGAATTACATTGACATTTCTTATTGCTTTGATTATTGTAAAAATAAAAGAACAGTGTAACATGGCTTGATAACAGTTTTAGAAATGAGCATGGAGACAATCTTGTGAGTGGTAAAAGGATAAACAAAGTTAGAAATGCTTGTAGTATATCTTATAGTTAGTACTTCATTAAGAAAGAAGCGAGAGTTGAGTGAGTGGTAGATAAGATGAGGTAGGAGAAAAAGTGTTAAGAGTTTAGTTGTGGTGGGGATGAGAGCAGTGGAGAGGGAAGAAAAACAAACAGCTGGGGGAAAAAATAGAACAGAACAGAGACAAGTATGGAATGGGAGAGAGATTTGATTAAGGAGGTTTAGACAGCAGCTGGGTCAACAGGAAGAGAAAAAGGGAGAAGTGATAGAAGTAGGATATGTGGGGGGGCTATTTCTGTGATAGGAATGATAAGAAGATGGGGAGGCAGGATGAGCAATCTGCCTTGCTTATGATTTGCTTGTCTAGAACCCTGCCCTTGACAGACATAGCAGCATAGTCCATGGTCTCTCTTGCCTAAATACACCAATCATGCTACTGATGTATGCAGTGATTCATACTCCCTTTGCATTGCACTGCATATGAGGTATGTGTACCCTTTCATATACCTACTGTGGTGGTGCCCTTAGCCTGTTCCTCCATACACCATTCATGCAGTGTGCTGAGGAACCATCCTCTGGGCCTTTAATCCCTGTGGAGATCATACACACACACACACACACACACACACACACACACACACACACACACACACACACACACACACACACACACACACACACACACACACACACATACACTGTCCCCCCCCACACACACACACCTTCATGTAAACATTTTTCTGCATAACTGGGCTAATGCATGCTGCATTTCCTGCATTTAATCAGCTTGACCTATATTTATTTGTTTATGTTTTTATTTATGTGTTTGTATATTTATCTACTTAACCCTAGCTTGTCTCTCATCCCTTCTTTCTCTTCCACTATCTGTCTTAATATCCATCTACCTCTCTGTCTCGTTGCTTAACCTCTACATTATCTTACTACTCCATCTGTACCTATACTGTATATAACTACTTAGAAATAATGAACACTGTTTTCCCTACATTGATATTGTACCTAAGTTTTTGTTGTAAAAATTCTGCCCCTCTCTCTATTACCTCAGATCTCATTTGCCGCTCTGATAACAAGATGCATCAGCCGATACTCTCCAGCTAAGTGCTTTAATTATATAATTTCTTTCTTAAGACATAGTTCTTACACCTTTAAATAGTTTCCTTTTTCTCTTGTGTTATTTTTAGTTTGTGTATATTAGTTCTCTACCCTTCTTACCTAAGGGTAAGTTGTATTACCACTGTTGGTAATTTTCCCCTCCCTTTTACCTTTTAGGTAATCTTCTCATGTACCATTGCTGGTATTTCCCTCCTTTACCATTTTGGTATTTCTCCCTACCATTGTTGGTAGCCTTCTCTGTTTTTCATTTGTGTGTGGTGTGTGAGTTTTCTTCTTTTAAATGGCAGAAAAGCAGACAGGCATGTCGGCTTCAAACAGTGCCAGGATTGTGGAAGAAAGATGCCCAATTCAGATGGGCATCTTTTTTGTATACTGCTTTGGTGCACCACATTTGGAAATTAATTGTAAGCTCTGCCAAGGTTTAGTTCTAGAAAACTGGCAGAACATCAGAATAAGTTGATAATGAAAGGATTGTTAAAATCCTCCTTCGATGAAGCCATGTCTAAGCCAGAATCTTCCACCAAAACTGAAAATAACAAGAGAAGTCATTCGGTGGCAGGCTCTCCATCGATGCCAGACTCAAAAAGGAAAAAGTCTCCAGTTCCATCAGTCTCCACAGAACCGAAGAGTAAGATTCCTAAACTAATTGTTATATAAGCTTCGGCACCAGCAGTTATGGCCCCCTCAGTACTCACAGCTTCGACACTGACTTTGACAACTTTGGCACCGACAATTTTGTTGGCACCAACTCTGACACTCTTAGCACTGACAGTTTTCTGGCTCTGACTTTGATAACCTCGGCACCAAAGGTTTTGTCGGCGCTGGCATCTTTGACCTCCCACTCAGTTCTGACTTCTCCATCTGCTCCACAGCATATGGTGCCTAAGCATGAAAATTTAGTACTTCCCAGAACAAGGTACTTCCCTTCTATAGACCCCCTTCTGGGTCATCTTCCCAGTTCCTTCTTGGATAGGCCAGTGTCTCCCTCGGGGATGCAGTCCGATCTACCAGAAGTCTTTCTGAGGTAGACATGGTGAGATTAGTGGATTGGCTTTTGGTGGCCAGTGGTATTCCTGCACCCACTCAGCCCTCCCTCACACCTGGAGCCAAGATCTTCTCTCCTAGCACTCCTCCTGAATTTCCTCCTCTGACCTCATCATCAGGTTTGGAGCCCACCACTTCGATTATCCTGGTTCCAGCTGTTATGGTGCCAACAGTAGCTCCTACTTTGGTGCTTGAATCAGCTCTGATGTCTTTGGTTCCCTCTGAACTGATAGACTGTCGGGGCCATAGTTTGGCTGTTGGTTCAGAGGGCCCCAGTATGGTCCCTATTGTTTTCTTGGGGTCATTCTTGGCTCTTGGAATCCTGACAGTTTTGGACTCTTCCCTGGCTCCTGTTTTGGAAGACGGTCCTTCTGGGAGGGCTGTGACACCAGTTCCGAGGTTGTCTTTCTCGGTTCTGGGATCCCATCCCTCTTCCATTGGGCCTGCCTTCCAGATCACAGAGAGAGCTTTAGCATCAGTGGATTCTCAGCTGGCCCCATCTACATCAGAGTGTCATATCTTTGTACTTTGACCGCAACTGCCACCATCTCTCACATTGGTACAGTGGGCACTGAAACTTCAAGATACCCCTGTTCAGAGTCCCTTTTCTTTGGAGTCTTCCTCAGAGATCCCTACAGAGGAACCACCCCATAAGAAAACTTGCAAGAGGAAGCATTTAGATGCTCCAGAAGAATCTGTCACTGAAGACACAGACTACGATGAAGGGGAGGGTTCCCCCCAGTCAACCCCTGAAGATGTCTCACTTGGAGACATTCTGGAAATCTTAAAACAGAGGGGTGATTGGAAAACCCAAACCCGTCCTCAGAAGAGTCTGTTTTCTTGCAGGCTTTCAGTGCTCACCCATCTACTTCTTAGCTGACCCTGCCTGCTGAATAACTTATTAAGCTAATCACACTGTGGGTGTGGAAGACTCCTGATTCCATAGAGCTGATTCCCTGGAGGCCAGACAAAATTGTATCAGCTCCAGAATATCAAACACACTGGGGAAAGGGTTTAGCAGTAGATGCCATGGTGGTGGTGGTGGCCACCAAAAAGTAACTTGACGAGGAGTGTTCCACTGTCCACCCTCCTAACCCAGAGTCTGGGACAATGGACAGGTTTGGGAAGCAGGTCTATACATCGACCTTTGCTCTTAGGTCCGTGAATTTCATGGCACACTTCACTAGACTCAAAAGGGATCTGATAAAGGACCTTTTGGATACCCTCACTGGAGCTATGTCTGATGAGGTATGAGATAAGGTTGCCTCTCAGCTTGCCACCCTGGAGTCTATATCGAACTCGTCCATGCAGCTCATCACTCATGCAGCCGAGGGTATGACCAGGGCAGTGGGTTCAGGTGTTTCCATAAGGCGCCACTCCTGGATGTATTTGTGTAACTTAGTGGAACCTTTCAAGTCTTCTTTTATCAATGCTGCTATTGACGGATCTTCCTTGTTTGGCTACAAAGTCAGAGACACACTAGCCAGGTGCAAAAAAAGATGGAAAGGCCCTTTCTGCCATGGGCATTTGTTTTTCTACTCCTCAAAGGTCCTACTCTAGGAATCAGAGGAGTGGGAAAATGTGCTTCAAGAAGTCCCAAGGACCTTTTCAGAACACATTTCATGAATACTCCCCTTGGGGGAGAGGTGGGAGTTCTAATGGAGGACACCCTCCCCATGGCAGAGGTGGCCCATGAAATCATGGCTTCAGGGACTTCTTCTCCAGACAACCCTACCAGCCCTACTGAATGGAAGCCCAATTGCTTACTTCTGGAAACAGTTGGGGGAAGATTTTCACTGCCCCAGACATCCTGGCTATTGATAACTTTGATAACTTTGGCTACTTGGGTACAGAGAATTATCACCAGAAGTTACCACACTCCCTTTACTCTCTTTCCAAACTCCCCAAAAAGAGTCCCTGATGTTCCACCCAATTAGAGGAACCAAGCAGCCAACAGAGGTTCAAAAGCTGCTGGAAAAAAGAGTCATCCAAGAAGTCCCACCAGACCAAAGATGATCTGGATTTTACTCAAGATTTTTTTAGTGCCAAAAAAAGACAGGGGACTGGAGACCAATTTTGGATCTCACCCTTCTGAACAAGTTCATTCAGCAAACAAAATTCTGGATGGTCACTGTTTAGTCTATTCTTCCCTTTCTAGAGGAAAATGATTGGATGTGCTCTGTAGACATTCAGGACATGTATTACCAGATGGACAAACACTCTGGAAGGTATCTCTGCTTCCAGCTGGGAGCTAGTCATTTTCAGTTCAGAGTGCTGCCTTTCTGTCTCACCACAGCCCCCAGGGTGTTCACCAAATGCATGGCAGCAGTAACAGCTCACTTGAGGCTACACAGATTCTGAGTGTTTCCATACCTAGATTACTGGCTCCTCACTGTCCCCACCAGGCATATACTGCTTCAAGCCACTGACTTCATATTGCATCTTTTCTACTCCTTGGGCATTACGATTGACAAAGAGAAGTCACAGCTGACTCCAACACAGGAACTAGAATTTATAGGAGCACGCCTCAATACTATCTCAATACTATTTCTTGTATAGCTTCTCTCCCTCTACACAGACTACAAAAAATAAGGACAGAAGTACAATTCATCATATCAAAAGACAAAGTGCTTCCTTTTCTCATCATCCAAGAACAGGGATCTATGGCAGTGACTATAACCTTAGTGCCCATGGCAAGATTTCACATGAGATTGCTTCAATGGCTCTTAGCTGCGCAATGGTCGATACTGACACACCCAATATCTTATCCAATTTTGATAACAAACCGCTGCAAGCGGAATCTTCCCTGGTGGATGAAGTCAGAGGAAAATCTATGGAGCTGCACCTTCACTCCTTCTCTGCCCATGACCGTAATGAACACAGATGCTTCACAGATAAGGTTGGAGGGGGCATTATCTGGGAAGAACAGTTCAAGGCACTTGGTCTCGCAAGAGGCCAATCTGCACTTCAGTGTCCTGGAATTGAGGGCAGTGCTTCTAGCGTTGCAAGCCTTTAGTCTGTTCTTCCTTCTGGGACAATTGCAGTTCAGTCAGACAACATGTCCATAGTGTGGAACATCAACAAACAGAGCAGAACCAGATCTTATCCCCTGTGCCAGGAATCTCTCAGGATATGGCAATAAGCAACCTCTTCCATCCACTTTCTAATAGCAATGCATATCCTGGGAAGCTCCAATCTGATGGCAGACAAACTGAGCAGATGCATCCTCCTGCCTCATGAGTGGTCTCTCAATCCCAAGGTAACAATGAACATTTTTTGTCGTTGGGGGCAGCCTTGTTGCAACCTCTTCACCTCCCCAATAAACAACAAATGCAGCAGCTATTTTTCCTTAAATCCTCTGCAAGGGGAGTCCCTGAGAGATGCACTCCTCCTCGATTGGTCCTGGGACTACTTTATGCCTTTCCCCCAATTCTCTATCATTCCCCTGTTCTTGGGTTGGCTCCATGAAGTCTGGTTCCCCTTCCTTTGGCCTCTCCTGATTCACCATCCTTGCATTCTGGGCTCCAGATCTGCTGTCTCACCAGCAGGGATTGGTGCATCCCAACATTCACAGTCTAAAGCTGACGGCTTGGTATCTCTAATTCCATTAACTGCCAGGCAGAACAGATTACACTCCTCAGTGCAAAAAATCCTTCTGGCTTCTCATAAACATTCCACCAGGAAACTCTGTCTTAGCAAATGGAAGTGATTTTCAATTTGAGCACGTGCGAATAATTTAGATCCCTTTCAAGCACCTGTTGGCAAGGTCTTGGAATTCCTTGCTTCAGGTTTTGATCAAGGAGCTTCAGCTTCTACCATCAAGGTCCAATTAGCAGCCATTTCCAACTTCCACAGTGGCGTTGATGATCCTACCTTAATTTCCCACCATTTATGCACATTTTTTCTAAAAGGTGCCATTCGCCTAAAGCCACCATTTAAGGATCCTATAGCTCCATGGGATTTGACTGTAGTACTACAGTCTTTAGTTCTCCAGCCCTTTGAGCCAGCAGCTACTTGCAATCTCAAGTTCCTGTCATGGAAAACTCTTTTTCTGGTGGCTGTCACTATTGCCAGGAGAGTTTCTGAATTTCAGGCATTATATATGAAGCATCCTTATATGATCTTTCATAGGAACAGGGTTTTGTTGAGAACCAACCCTTCCTTTTTACCTAAGGTGGTCTCAGAATCTAATATCGATCCGACTATTGATTTGCCTGTCTTCTTTCCCAAATTTTCAAATAAAAGTGAACATTGCTTGTATTTACTGGATATTTACAGACAATTACATTTCTATCTTGACAGAACCAAACAGTCTAGAAAATCGGATTGATTGTTTGTGTCCATTTCTGGGTCAACCTTGGATAAACCTGTCTCAAAAGTTACCTTATCAAAATGGCTTAGGGATTGTGTTACTTTCATTTATAATTATAATAGCCACAAGTTACTTATACCTGTTAAGGCACATTACACCAGATCTATATCTACTTCAGCAGTTTTCCATTCCAAGGCATCCAGGGGGGAAAATATGTGCAGCCACAACATGGGCTTCTCCCCATACCTTTATCACTCATTACAAATTGTATATGGCCTCCGGGGGAAGAACAATCTTTGGCTCTATGGTGCTCAGGAATATCCTTCCTTAGGGCCACCCAGGACTTAAAATAGCTGGAGACTCTATCCCATTTTTCAAGAATGAATGAAGATTGACAAAATCAGATAAAGAAGTTAAGTTCTTACCATAATGTTCCATTGTCGATCTGCATTCGTTCTTGGGATCCCGCCCATCCTGGTCCCCCTCCTATGGACTTCTGGAGGTTTGGACACTTGTTCTGGGAGCTTTTAGGTTTCATCTTAGACATGGCTTTTGTTATCTTTCTGTTAGCTTTCTGTACTTGGTTACAAACTCGTTCTGAGGTAATAGAGAGAGGGGCATTGTGGGTAGAGTCTTAGCTTGAGAGTTTTTTGGCTGGTGTGAGCTGTATAATGGCTGAGCTGATTCCTGAGTCCCATTCATCAAGAATGAGTGAAGATTGACAACAGAGATGGAACGTTATGGTAAGAACATAATTTCTTATTTTATTCATGTGTTAGCCTGATGAGCCCACTAGACACAAATGCCTCTTCTCAGGCAAGACCTAGAAGCACCTTCTGGTTAATTGACTTGGTCAGCATCATAGAATTTGCAAGTGAAATTGGAGGGAGCAAAATCCAGAACTACAAGTGAAAGCTTATTAATAGTTCATTAAGCTTTATTCTCTGAGCCAATCTGCCAAACTAAACTGACTAGTGGGACACAGAATGCCACCACACTACAGAAGAAGGAACATGAGCATGCATGATACATTAAAAAGTATCCACTCAGTTTAGTTGTACCTCTATACATAGAACTGGTTCTGGATATTTAGTTGGCCTGGTCTTATCTCTACAGACAGCATTGCTCCTGGAACCAGGCTTCTTAAGTAGGATGGACTTTCTGTTAGTCTGGAGTTGTCTCATGGAAGAGGCCACAGGCAGGTGTGAGGATAGTCAAAAGTACCCAGCTATATATTAAGTATTTGGAGTTTGTGCCAGTAGCAGACAGGGCCACTTCAGTGTGACTACGAGCTGTAGAAACTTGAGTTGTTTGTGTATATGTACTTAAAAGGTATTTGGAATATTCATGAGTGTGGTGCTTAACAGAGTATCACTAACTCACTCTGTAGTTTTAGTGTGAGATTTCAATGTTCACAGAGGCAATGACGAGATACCAGTAGGGGTATAATTTTAAGGAACAGCTTGCCTTTTCTGGACCAGAATGATGTGCTGTATTTCAACTAATGTGCTAGTCATGAATTGTATACATCAAGTACTATGTTTAATTGGATTGTATATATCAAGTACCATGTTTAAACACAAAGATGATTATTGCTTATTACTAATTTTGGTACCAGAGCAGCCCAGTCAAAGGTCAATAAATGAGATCATGCAATATGACCTGAGTCCATATGTTCTAGAAACTCGGGTCAAGAGAATTGCTGATGAAGGCTTATTGTGCCTGTTATTCTAAGTGTCTCTGTTCTGGTTTAAGCACTTGGGCTCCAAACCAGTTATTTTACATTAGGAAGGTTTGTACTCTACACTCTTGTAGCATTACTGTCTATACAGATTTTTTAATTACTAGAACATCTAGTTCACTTATAGCTGAGTGTTGCTCATCAAGTTGCTTGTCTTATTGACTTGTTCAATATTTAAGTTTTCCTTACTCCTCCCTAGTAGATCAGTAGCAATTGATATGTACTTCCTGACTCTCTCTGTGGCCAGTCTGGTTGAGATGGGTATTCTGAGGTAATGCAGCTATTGTCTCATGTACACTGACAACCCACTTATTCTTAATAAAACAGATACCATATGTGAGAAGTGTAAATACACTTTAACACCAGAGACAAAACTCTCATATACAACCAAAACTAATCCTATAGAGGTTGCCAGTGACACTTGCACTATGCCTATTGCACAGGGTAAAGACTCTCATAGGTTCATAGGTTCATAGGTTGGTACTAGGCTATCAGCCCTAAGGCCTATGTAAGCCTAGCCATAACAATTCCCTGGAAATTTTTTCCCACAATATTTACTTCTCTGGGCCCCTGTCTAGCAGGGCGACTGACATGATCCCTGGGGTGAATTTCCTATCTCCTATCCAATCATCAAGGTTCCTTTTGAAGAAGGCCAATGAGGCGCTCTGCTTGACATGTATGGGCAGTCTATTCCAGAGTATGGGGAGTCTCTGGGTCAGGAACCTATTCCTCCAGCATGTTTTGTTCATTGTGATGATAAGGTTTAGATCCCTGGAGCGTGTGGCTCTGAGGGATTGGGATTTCTTTAAGTGGAGTATGTCCAACAGCTTAGGGTTTGACATGGCCTTGTATGTTAAGCAGAGATCGCCTCTGAGTAGACGATATGCCACAGAGTATAGCTGGAGTTTTTTTAGACGGTCAGCATATGGCATCTGCTTTAGGCCTCTGATTCTTTTAGTGAGGTAGTTCTGTGGCCTTTCCAGCTGTTGCAGATGTCTTGTGAGGTACATACCAAATGGGGCATTATACTCTATAATGAGTCTAATGAGGGATGAGTACAGTGGGACAATGACCTCCTTTTTTCTGGATGAAAAGCCCTTAGTGATGAGGTGTGCCACGTAGAAGGATTTCCTGACTGTTGTGGCGATGTGGTTTTCGAAAGTGAGACCACTGTCCACTTGTGTCCCTAAGTCTCTAATCACACTTTCGATGTTTAATGTCCTGCCACATATGTGGTAGTTCATGGGTACACGTTTTTTTCCAAAGGGGATAACTATACATTTCTTGGCATTAAGCTTGAGCCCATGGCTCTGGCACCAGGCATCTGTTTCTGTAAGGCCCTCTTGTAGAATATCCACATAATTTGGGGATTCAGTAATGGCTCCCAGTTTGCAGTCATCTGCAAACTTTGTTAGCCAGAGTCCCTTAGTGTTGGCCTGTACTTCAGAGAAGTAGATGCCAAACAAGAGTGGTCCCAGGACTGAACCCTGAGGTATTCCACTTGTCACTTGTCTGGAGCTGGATTTGGAATCGGCTACTTTTACAGTCTGGGTTCTGTCAGTAAGCCAGTTGGCAACCCATCGAGTGATGTAAGGATTTATGCCCAGCCTAGTAAGTTTATCTATGATTCCAGAGTGGGGGATGGTGTTGAAGGCCTTGGCGAGGTCCAGATAGGCTGTGTGGACCGCCATACCCTCGTCCACAGCTCTGGAGACCGATTCAAAGAAGTCAATCAGATTCAGGAGACAAGATCGGCCCTTCACAAACCCAAACTGGGTGGGGTCCAGTGTCTGGAGGTTGCCAATGTCTTTATTTATAAGTTCCATGATAATGCGTTCCATGCCCTTGCAGATCAGGCTTGTCAGACTGATGGGACGGTAGTTCCCGGGATCCAAGGCGGATCCTCCCTTGTGGAGCGGGATAACTGTAGCTGTGTGCCACTCAGTGGGCATGAAGCCTGAGGTGAGGCTATGATTAAACATAACACTTAGGTGGGGTGCCAGTTCATTTTGTAGTTCATGTAGTACACAGCCTGGGATGTCATCTGGTCTCATATATATTCTTAGCTTTGTAGAGTGCTGTTTCTACCTGTGTGGCTGTGATTATCGGAATTTGGCAATCTTTTGGTATTGAGATGGGTCGTTTAGGGGGTGAGAGGGGAGTGAAGTTGGCACTAAATCGATCTGCCAGGATATTGGCAATATCCTTGGGATCAATATATATTTAATTCCATTCTGTTGTAGCTCAAAGCAGATCTGAGCATTGCCATTTAGATTCTTGACATAACTATAGAATGCCTTGTGGATGTCTTTGGAATCTTTGGCAATTTTATTTTCGTAACTAGCTTTGGAGGATTTTATGAGGGATCTCAGCTTCTTACTGAGGCTGGTGAGGGAGTTTTTTGCATCCTGGGATTTTCCTCTTTTCTGCAACACTTACTTCCTTCTGTTGTATAGTTTGTTTATAGCAGGAGACCACCAGATTGGCTTCCTTTTTTTGGAGAAGAGCATCTTGGTTCTATTTGGGATGGCACGATTCATGCATGAGTGGATGTGCTCGTACAGTGCCTTAGTGTAGGATTCTGCAGTCGAACTTCCAGATCCTGTCTGCATGGGTGTTGTGAAGTTTGTCACTTCTGACTTCAGTAGCATGAAGTTGGCTTTGGAGAAGTTTCTTAAGGAGGTTTCCTTACTGGGGGGTGGGGGTGGGATGTGGATGACAAGGGTGATTTGCTTATGGTCAGACCTGACCAATGAGGGGGTGACCACTGGTGTTGAGCATCTATCTCCCATGTTGGTAATGACCAGGTATAGGATATTGGAGCCCCTGGTGGGACAATGGATTAGTTAATCCAGGGCGTTGTAATTTATGAATTCCAAGAACCGTTGGGAAAAGGAGTTGGTACCCGAGTAGTTTTCCCAATTATTGGCAGGGTAGTTGAAATCACCGAGTATTAGGGTGTTTGGTTGTATCTTAATATTTTCCAGTATGTTTAGGAAGGTGTAGTGAGAATCTTGGGGTATGGCGGGGGATCTGTAGCAAGCTACAATTTGGATTGCAGTCTTACCTAGTGTTAGTTGCACCTGGAGAATTTCAGATGCATTGTGTTGGGCAACTAGCCAGGAGGTGTGAATATCCTTGGTGAATATGGACACTCCTCCACCTTTAGTGTTTCGGTCTTGGCTTTGTGGCTGAAAAGTGTGGTAAGAATTGTAGCCTGGTATTGCAGGGGTGCTCTCTGGAGCCTTGAACCAGGTCTCAGTCACTGCACAGATATCAATGTTCTCCATTTTTAGGAGTGCCTCGAGAGAGTGCATTTTGAGGTTTAGACTTCTAGCATTGAGTAGCATTACCTTCAGGTTTTGCATGCTTGTATCTGTTATGGTGGTGGTTTTATCCTTTGAACCTTGCCTAAAAAGGCACTATAGGGGTGGCAAGAGCTTTAGCCAGTAACCTGAATCCCAGGGGTGACAGGTGCAGACCATCTCTGGCAAAGCATCGTGGTTTGTCGATCATGTCTTCCCAGGCAGACAAATACTGGATCCCCTTTGAATGACACCAGAAGCTTAGCCAATTGTTGAAGTCAATCATTTTGTCCTTATACTGTGGTATCATTCTGGGCAAAGGCAGGATGCTACTCAGGGCTAGGGTCATACCTGCCTGGGTCACATGATCCAAGTGCTCTTCCATGTCTCTTTTCATGTAGTCCAGGGAGGTACGTCTCAAGTCATTTACTCCAGCATGGACAATGACAGAGTCGTATTTGTACTTGTTGTGGAGTGACTTGAGTGCATGCATTATGTGGCGGATCCTGGCACCCAACAGGCAGCTGACTGTAATTTTCTCCTTGTTCAGCCTGGTGAGTGGGACATCAGTGTGCCTGACTATAGAGTCACCTATGACTAAAGTGTTGGGAACATTGTCTTGCCTTAGGGGCTGTTGTTGGGTGGCACACTGGTGTCGTGAGCTATGTGTCACTTTGGTTGTGACTGGTGTTTGTTTGCTTTTCGGCTTCGGAGGTCCTTGTTGCTTGGGCAGGTTAATGTTAAGGGCCTCCGCATATGTGGGTTTAGTGTTGCTATGTGTGGGAGCTGATGGTGTGGGTTTTGAAGGGCTATGAGTTGTTAGAGGTGTAATGCAGGTGTTAGCATTCACCTCTTGACTGTCTAGCACAGTCTTGACCGGAGGTAGCTTTGCTTCCAGTTTGGCTATGTAAGTGCATCTCTCGCAGGTTGTAGTGTTGGGTGGTAGGAGGAGAGGATTGTCTGTGTACATGAGGCAGTTGCCGCATTGCCCCAGTATGCCCAGATTCACCACATAAAACTACTTATATTGAGGCAGTTAGATGTAACCTTCCTAAAACACTAACACCACCTGCAAAGTACAGTCAAAGAAAAGGTCCTCAGCCATCACACAAACACTCTGTTAAAACACCACCCACAGCTACACATAGTAACACTGTATCTAGTGCCTCCACTTCTAAACCATTATGGTAAACTAGCACACAGCTAAATTTTCTGGTCATTGGTGATTATATAGTGAGGCAAACTGATGTCCCCCTCAGCATACTAAGTAAGGAGAGAATCACAGTTAGCTGCATTTCCAGGGCTAGGATCCATCAAGTTGCACAGGCAATCAGGTCATTCAACCACAGGTACAAGTATGACTTTGTCATAGTCCTTGTGAGTGTAAATGACCTGAGACATACCTCCCTTGTCTATATGAAGCAAAACATGATCGAAATCACTGATTATATGTCTCAGACAGGTATGAGGCTAGCACTCAGAAGCATGATACCTTTTCCAAGGATGTTGCCATGTTATGGACAGAAAATTATTGATTTTAACAACTGGCTTAGCTTCTGGTGTCAGTCCAGGGGGGGTACAATATTTGATGGCCTGGGAGGACATGGTTGACAGACCACACTGATTTGCCAGGGATAGTCTCCACTTATACCCTCTAGGCTTTTGGATATTGGCAGAGACCTTTTCCTCCCTCATGGTGCCTGTTTTAGGCAATGCCAAACTGATAAACCTACTGACTTAACTGAACCTATGAAAGAATATCTGAAGGTAGTATTGCTCAATGCTAGAAGTCTTAACAAGAACCTTCACTCTCTGCAAGCCTTCCTCTCCCTGAAGAGTGTAGGCATCTGTGTAGTAATGGAGACATAGTTAAAGTGGTGAGAGTACCCCAGCAGTGCAAGGTTATAATGCCTTTCACACCTTTAGACCAGCTACTGCACAGGAGAAAACTAAAGGTGGAGGAATCTCTTATTTTTTTGAAACACAGTCTCACATCCAGACTAGTTAAAGTATATGACCCACTGGAACTTATGCACGTGCAGCTCACCATAAACAGGATGTCGTACCATATCTTTGCAACCTATAGGTCTCCCTCCATGTCCCATATTCCCTATCTCAATGTACTAGAGTCCCTCACTGTTCAACCCAGTACAGAACTCATAGGAGATTTGAATTACCGCTGTATAGACTGGGAATCCTACATGACTTCTAATGCACAAGCCCAGCGATTCCTAAACTTTGTTAATATCAACATCCTGGAACAGTTGGTCCATTCTCCTACCACTTGTACAAACATCCTTCACCTTGTACTCATGAACATGGAGAGGGGGTGATATTCCTCACCCAATGTAATATCTTTCCTCATCCGATATGACCATATGGCAGTATTATTTGAATTAAAAATTAAATTCGGGGATACAGCAAAACCAAAAACCTTTAGGAACTATTCCAAAGCTAACCTCTCTGTACTAAGCAACACCTTGGTTCATAGGTTAGTACTAGGCTAACTGCCCTTGCAAGCCATTTTAAGCCTAGCCACTTATCCCTTGTGAGATTCAAACCCTGCATCTTGCGTTTGTAAAGCAAACACCTTAACCATTAGGCCACCCTCCCAAACCTTTACAAGCACCCTCTAAACCAGTAAACACCATAGCTTACACTGAGCTGTTTACAAAATTTCTGTACAGACATATTGATAGCTGTATAGAGCTTGCTATGCCCATTCATATTAAGAACAAGACAAACTCAAAAAACAAGCCACCCTGGTGGAATCACTATATCAATCATTTATACAACAAAAGAAAATAAATGTTGGCCAAGTGTAGGAGGAGCAAAGCTATACATACTAAACACCCCCTGACCAATCTAAACTGGCAGCTAAGAGGGTATTTGAAGAAAAAATAGCTTCTCAGGCAAAGGACAACCACAAAACTTTCTACAGCTATGTCTGTATCCTCAGAGGAAATACACAACAATGTGCAGAACGTATTGTAAATGGCATCACCCACACTGAACCAGAGGCTGTTGCCAAGTTTTTGGCTGAGGGGTTCAGCTAAAATTTCTCTTCCAACCCCCCCCCCCCCTTCTGTGACAGTCCAAAGGCAATACCAGATAAATCTCACCAACCATTTACTAGGAAACAGATCAACAATGCACTTTCCAAGGCCAAAAACATTGCATCGATGGTCCCCAATAACATTCTGGGGTGTTTAATAAATAGCATGAAAAATGAACTCTCTGGTCCACTTGAATCACTTTTCAACTGGAGCCTTCAGTCAAGTTTTATGCCCAAGGAATGGAAAATAGCTATAGTCATTCCCTTGCACAAAGGAGGTCTGACCACTGATCTGGGTAACTACAGGCTTATAAGTCTTGCCAGCCTCATATGTAAGGTCATGGAAAGAATCATTATGGATCTGATAAATTAGGGCATGGGTAACCTGCAAAAGCTGGACCCATCACAGTTCTACTTTGTTAAAGGAATGTCACGCCTATTAAATCTGGTGGACATTTTTGAGAGGGTCACCAAAACATTAGATGAAGGTAAGACTGTGCATACCGCTTAGCTCGACCTGGCCAAGGCTTTTGATACAATAACCCACTCAGGAATTATAGACATGCTCACTAATTTAGGTATAAACCCTTTTATCACCCACTTAATAGCCAACTGGCTCATTGATAGGAACCAGGAGTTCAAAATAGGTGAGGCCACCTCCACCAAGAGTCCAGTCACTACTGGAACCACTCCTTTTTGGCATCTATTTCTCTGAAATGGAAACAAATGCTGAAGGTTTATGGCTGACTAAGTTTGAAGATGATTGCAAGTTGGGGGTTATCATCGACTCCCCTGCAGACACTAGCATTCTTCAAGAAGATCTATTGCTGACTAACAAATGGTGCCAAAACTATGGTTTCAAACTCAATGTGAAGAAAGGGATAATTGTACCCTTTAGTACAGCTAATTACTATGTTGATAATACACCCCCTAAGAGTCAAACCAGTGGTCAGGGATTTGGGTATGCATGTAGACAGTAGCCTTACCTTTGACCACCATGTGGTCACAGTGGTGAGGAAATCTTTTTATGTTGAGCAACTTATAAGTAAGGGCATGGCATCTAGGTCCCAAGAAGTTATTATTCCACTGTACCCCACCCTTATCAGACCAGTCATAGAGTACAATACTCGCTTTGGTATGTACCTGAGCAGGCATATGCAGCAACTAGAGTGACCTCAGAGGTTCCTTACAAAAAGAATACAAGGCATAAAAAACTGCCTTATGCAGAGTGCCTTAAAATCCTTTCTCTCTACTCAGTCTCCTATAGATTACTGAGGGGTGAACTATGACTGGCTTACATGGTATCCACAAACCCCACACTTATGAATCCCCTACATATTTGTAAGTCTAAGAGTACCAGAAATACAAGGTCTAGGGACCTGAATTTTATCTGTGACTTAAACAGATCATGCTGGAGACACAGATATGTGTCCCAGAGACTGTCCCTTCTATGAAATAGGTTTCCCATCCATTTGAAGCTGAGATCGGCTATTACCCAATTTAAGCATGACCTAGATGAGTGGATGGGAAATATGAAATTTACACTGGGTCTGGCACCTATGTCCCTTATGGACAGAGGTAGCTTGTAAATGCCTGTCCCTCAATGTCCTATTTGGATACAGGACATCATTATTCTTTTGGAAAAACTTGGCTAGGCTTAGACATACTGCCCCTCCCGATCGTTAGCCTAGTAATAGTCTATGACTCTATGAATGACTTTCAAAAAGAGGTTCTGGCAAATGACCGTGTGACTAAAAGGATGAGGAGAGACACTGCCTATATTTTTTCTTCATAGGAAATGAAAAAAAATGGCACTTCAACTTAGTATATTATTTGGAGGTGGAAGGAATACATGTAGGTACATATACTGGAGAACATGCTCTCCCATGAGAAGGTAATTCCAAAATCATCTTGTAGGACTGAATTCATTTCTATAGATGAGGTTACTGCAGAGCTTAAATAAATCCAGTGTGACAAGGCTGCAAAAGTGTATGAGATCTGGCTGGAAATGATGAAGCCACTGGACATTGGAGTGTCATGGGTAGTGTGTAACATTTCTGTGTTGTGTGGAATGTGAAGACAGTACCACTTGACTGTCATACTGGGTGTGGTAGTCTTTGTTGTCTGAAAGGGGGCAGGGTATTCGGGTCTGTATTATGAAATTTAAATGGCAAAACATTGACAGCTGTTTCATCGACCCCAGAATACCAAACTACAAGTTACATCAACGTCCAGATCACCAAGTTTTTTTCTAGGGAAAAAATCAGTAGGCCAACCAGACACGACACTCCACTTCAAACACTGCAAAGTGGGGGGCTTCACCTCCCCCAACTAAATATACCAACTCCGAGATCGCACTACAGTGGGAAAAAGGGCAAATTCATGGCAGTGGCCAACTGATTTTTTTCCCTAAGAATAAAACTTGGTGATCTGGACGGTCGTGTAACTTGTAGTTCAGTATTTTGAGGTTGATGAAACGGCTGTCAATGTTTTGCCATTTCAATTTTGTAATATAGATCTGGGTATTCCATCTATAGAGGGAACATGCTCCTCAGCTTTTCTGATAAAGCCTATGTCAAGGTGCTGGAAAGAAGGCTTCCTCCAACAGCCAAGTTTCTTATCAGGAAAGTGCAGTGTGAACCCCTCCTGTCTGTGGAATACAGGATCAGTTCTGTTATTACACAAGTTAGAAGAGTCATTAAAGTTTAACAGTGTAGTATATATGTCTTCTGTGAAACTGAAAAAGACATATGACTGTATATCCTTAAATGTCATATGGGAGATGCTACAACATAATAAGAGTTAGATGCCAGTGTTCCATACCATTTGTTCCATGTATTTGATGACTAGGGGCAGTGTTTCCTTTCTCAGTGTTAACCTAAACACATTCAGGCTAGGCACAGGACTCAGCTGAGGGTATATTCTGTCTTCCTTCTTGTTTGTGATTTTCATGGACAGGCTATGAAGAGATAGCCAAGGTCTCAAGAATATCCATTCTGGGAATGTGAGGGTTACTTGCATACAGTGTCCTCTTAGCTGCAAGAGACTGTGACCACTAGTTTGCACCAGAGGAATTTTTATGAGATGATCCTTTTTTAATAAATCCAATCTGATTTTTTTGTTCATTTAAGAGAGGTATAAATATAGGCAATACAGTGGTGCATAGTTATTTAAAATGCTACAGCAATTACAAATATTTCTCTACTGCAAGTGATATACCTGTATGGGGATTTTCATGTTTGAAAACTTATAATAAATAATGTTGATTTTATAAATTGTATTAATTTTAAGTATGGAGACCATTATACTGGTAATCTCTGCAATTATAAATTTAATTATTTGTAATGGTATGTATATCACATATATAAAATTTATAAAACTTAAATGAGATGAAAATATAAAATTAGAATACAGTGATATTTCAATAATGTCAAAAATACAAGATGTAAAACCACAGTAACAGAATGAATAAGGTACGTGGTGGTATGAATGTACTTCAAACTTGTATATTAGAATGCATAGTAATGTGTGACAAGGACAGTAAAACTGTAGACAAAGAGTACTGTTGAAGAAAAAAGCAGAATTGATTTTGAAATGACCTTATGAGTTAAGCAGTGATTTCATTTGGAAAGTACTTATTAACTAGTGTTTGAACTTGTTAGTGTTGTTAATAAGGCACTTGTAGTCCTTGTGATGTTGTATAGTTAAAGTCCTTGGAAGATGTGCTGAAGCACTAGGCAGTAGTTAAAAAGCATCAGTTTTATTCTATATGTGGTTTAGTTTCCTTTACCTATAGTACAGCACCTGAGGCATTTTTTTTCAGACATTTTTTGCCACCCTGCAGCATACAATATAAGAGAAGTGACCCTCAGGCTACTGGTTTGTTTTTGTGAAAGCAATGCACTAATCTTATGAGTATATGTCCTCCTTTTCAGTACCAGTCATTACTGTTTCTGATACCTTTTTAAGGTATAGCTACTTTCTTTTCCTTTGTGCAGATATTCTTTTTTTTTCTCTCAGTTGTTCTTCTCCAAGCGTATTCACATTTTGGCCTCATTTTTGCAGACAGTTACTGTGTTTAGTATTATTATACTTTTCCAGCATTTGTTTCTTTGTCATTTTTAAATTGTCGCAGTAGTCGTTGGTTTTAGTTAACTGCTGCTGTTACTGCCATCATGAAGTAAACTTTTAAAAAGTGTAACTGTGTAACTGTGGAAGTAAGATTCTTTCCCAAGCTAAATGCAAAGATTTATTTTGTTTGGTAGAACAGCATGATGTACATAACTGTAATTTATGATATGGCTTCATAATTCACAACTCATGCTCAACCCAAAAGAGACCAAACTTCTACTAATCCCTCTCTCATGAAAAACACAATTTAAAGACCTCTCTCTTAATAACGCAACCATTGAAGTGACGTATCATAGCAAATTATTAGGGATGATAGTGGATGATAAGCTTACATTGGGCCTGCATATACAAAATTGCATAAGAAAACTAGGGATGTTTTACAGAGGTAAAAACCTTCTCACCGGCGAAACTAAAACTACACTTGTCACTACTTATCTCCTCCCCATCCTCAATAATCTCCAGGCTTCACAAAAATCAAAACTTGAACAACGCTATAACAAATTTGCTAAATCTGCAGCAAATACCCCTTTCAGAATCCACCACTGTATACCACTTAAAAGCCTACATTGGTTAGAATTGCCTCATCAATTATAATCTGTAAAATTATACACCATCCATCTGTCTGTCCAGCACTAAAAAAAACATTCTACACAACTATGTTCCCTGTTGGTCATTGTGATCCAGTGATCAAAAACTCTTGTCTACAAACCTTTCTAATCTGCTGGGCATTGTCTGTACACATACGAGGTTGCTAAGGACTGGAACCCCTTACCTGAATCCATCAGATCAATACCCTCCCATCTTTCAAAACCACTCTGAATGCCTTCCTAGCCAAAATCTGGCTCTTTTCTTGTTCAAAATCAGGATAAACTGAATGTCTAAATGTGAACAAGTACCTTTTTAATTCCTTATACCACCTTACTCTCCCTTCTTCACTTACTTCCTTATGTCTATTAGATTCTCTTCTCACACTTTCTCTCTAAATATATCATAAACCTATTTCCTCATTTCATATTACACTTCCTGTTTGTATTAGAAATACGAAAAAAGCAAGACTAAAACTGGTGAACAAAACTAAGGAGAGGTTGCAAAGAAATACCTGCACAAAAACACTTAAACTATTTAATGTTAGCACTTTCATCTGACAATAAGACGCGGTGGTGGTGCTGCGGCAGCGTTGTCACCTCACAGTAAGACACTGACCGGTTCGATTCTCAGCTAGAGCGTCTTCTGCGTGGAGACATCCGTGAATGGGCGTACCTTCATTGAAGGTTGTGCATCAGGCCTGGCAAGCCGGTACATAAAAATCAACTGCCAGTCATTAGCAGACCGGAGTTCCGCTGTGGCGACCCCTAACTGAGAAAAGCCGAAAGAAACAAACAAACTTTCATCTGACAATAATAAACCAAACTTCTTCAGACATAAAAACCAAGCAGAATGCATGTTTTAACTAACAGCATATAAAACAATTTAAAAATACACTCTTAGGACACAATATTCCCCTGGATTCAGCAAGCAGCCGTGCAGGAATAACTTATTCCTGCAAGGCAGGAACCATTCTTGTTCAGCATGGCAGCTCACCATGCATATGTATGAAGACGTACTCCCGTGCTGTAAAACTGACACGGTTCCATGAGCTCTCACAATACACCCCCCCCTTTACTTCAGAATTGCCGTTCAACAATTTAAAATGAGCGAGAATGCTCATAACATCCCCAACCCATCAGAGTAAGAAATCTGGACAAAGCCATTAAGGGGCAATCGTCCCTACCAAGCCAAAAGTTGATAGAATAACAGGTTCAGCATTACCATGGATATTCTGAAGGGTACAAATAAAAAAGCACAGGTACATTTTTTTTATATATGCAATAAAGTTTAAGCATAGCTGCATGGGTGTGCCCGTTGCTTAGCTACGTTTAGCCCAGCTGAAACGGCACGATAAGTTAAAAAGCAATAGACAGCCAGCATAAGCATAAGCAAAATAGTGTAGTCATTCACAGTTCAAGCCTCACCAAAGCCATTTCTATTTTGCATATGTAAACATTAAAATTTTAATTTTTTGCATATTTATGTAAGAAGTAACTGATTTTTCTCAACCAGAGTAGTGTATTAGGCCCAGATGTGAGGTGTCAGTGTAATAAAGTAGTGAAATCCCCATATAAACACAAGTGCCCCATACAGTATATTCACACAGGAATAAATTAATCACAGTACATTGGGAGATGTCAGGGAAGGTAAATAAATCTATATTATGTAATGAATGATGAATCAATCCCATACAGGTGGTAGACCAATATAATAAAACATAAGCAATGTTAAGCATTGCACAGCTATGTTGACCAGGTGTAAGCATTGTGTACATATGAATATTAAGCAATCGATAGCCCAGCTAAGTGGATTTGCCCATTGGTAAGCAATGCTGAACCTGCCCCTTTAAGCACTGCCAACTTAAGCTAAGCAGGTTTGCCCGTAGCTTACCTTAGCTCAGAATTTTCAAAACCATCCAGTCATGGCAAAGGGTGGGAAATTGGCCATATTTAAACCCCGCAAGTGGGAATACAGCTCATAACTGGTTGTAACTCTCCACTCTAGGCAGTATGGCAGGTGTTGGAGAGGGCATGCGCTTCTGGGCACAGTGCTGGGGCATACAGGAGTCAAGGTCATGGTAGGATTACTGGTAAAAAAACATGACATAAGACTGCTGCAAGACCAGTACCAGGGCTCCCAATATAAAGTGGAAGCCTGGGAAAGTCTCACCCGTGATCTCACCAGTGACACTGGTATCCCTCAAACTGGTGAGCAGGTCCAACACCGCTATGTCGACTTGAAACAGAGGAAGAGGGAGCTCTTGGAACAGTGGGTCCAAGAAGCAAGAGACAGGGGAGATGTCTCAGCAGTGTGTAAGTACTCATAGTAATAATTGTTTACCAAAGTCCAGCCTGTGTATGTGATGGATAGGTATGCATAAATGTTTCTCTATTTTCATTACAGCTGCAGCTGAGTGGGCTGTGAACCAGGAAGCCCATCCCAGCAGGTTGCAAAGGCTGCGTCGCGAGGCTGGTGAGTAACAATCCTGCTTGTAGTAATCATACCAAATAAATATAAAGGAGTAAAATGTCACCTGGCACTATAAAAATGTGTATGGTTTCCACTAAATAAACCAGACAATATGACAGTAATAGTCCCATATAGGTCATATTTAAATAAAAGTATAACTGCCTGGCAATAAAGTTCTAAATCCTGGACTGGTTGTGTTTACTCTGGTATTGTATGGCCTCACAATTTGCATTCATGAAGATCTGGTATGTGAATAGTACTGTTGTGTCAACTGTTTCTCACACTGTGCTACATAAAAAATATGTCTAGGAATGTCTGTATAAAAATATTGTAATTACAATTTATTTATTTATTTATTTACTTATTCGCAGTTTATTTACTGGGAAAGTCCATTGGGCCAAAAAATGAGCCCGTTTTCAATGAAGGTCCTGGGAGAAAAGCTCCAAAAACAGTTTTACAATAAAGATAACAGAATGTTCAAATGCAGTTATACAATAGAAATCAACAGAATATAATGATACAATATTTTACAATAAAAATTGATAGTAAGGCAATTATACTTAGATTTTAAATTAAAGAGTGAAAAAGTTTAAAATGTATACATTTATGGGAATAAAACAAGACAACCATAAAGTGGAAGAGGAGAAACCTATTGAAGGAATGTTGTTATGGAGTAGCCTTAGGACATAAAATTACAGTAGTATGGGATAGAAAGAAGTGGGACATATATTTTCATAAGGCAGAAATAGGAAAATAATTAAGAATGAGGCCTTAAGCAGGGAAGGATGCTAGTTGGTTTTAATTACAAAGAGAAAGGTGGATAGAAATAGTGGAGGAAATAGTGACTGGATAACAAGTAGGATAGAACAGGGTAGGGGTGCAGAGGAGGGTGTCAGATGGGGTGAGAACAGGAACAATCCCATTGTGAGGAAAAGTGGGAATGAAGGAGGTTCTTAAATGAGGAGAGGTTATGGGTAGGACGAATATGTGGAGGAAGGGAATTCCATAGTCGTGTTAGTGAGAAAGATAGCAGAAGTGTCCCCTGGAGTGTGTATAGGCTTATGTACTTCTAGGAGGTTTTGGTTGCTGGACCTGAGTGGTCTGCTAGGCTGGTGTATATGGAGGGCGGAGGACAGTGATGGACAATATGATGGTCTGAAGATGAGTTTATGGGCAGTGGAGAGTTGGTTGTATGAAAAATAGTTTGGGAGGTCTAACCAGTTCAAGGAGTGGAGAGCTTTGCAATGGTGGGAGGAGTAGTTGAGTCCGGTAGCAAACTTGGCAATTTTGTTGTAGCAGGAAGCTAGTTTGGACTTTAGGGAGGACTGAAGGTTGGTAAGGAGAGGAGCACCATACAGAAGGGAGGGGAGGAGATAGGTTGTAGAGAGGGTCTGTTTGGAGGAGAGGGTGAGATAACGGTTGTGGCGATATTACATACTCAATTTTTGATGTGTTTTCCTGATATTAGTTTGTAAGTGGATGTCAAACTTTAATTGATCATCAATTAGGACTCCTAGAAGCTTAGAGTGGGGAACTATTTCAATTGGTGTTGAATTTTGGCTAGTTATAGACAAAGAATTATTGATTTTGCAGGATTTAGAAGGAAGAAATATCATGATCTTAGATTTTGAAGGGTTTAGAGCAAGGTGATTATTGAGCATCCAAGACTCGGTGCAGGAAAAAGCTTCTTGAGTTAGTTTTATGAGTGTAGGGAGGGATTTGGCGGAACAGATAATAGTAGAATCGTCAGCGTATTGGAGCAGTTTAGCATTTGGAATATAGTGATGGAAGTTGTTGATGAAGATGTTGAACAGTAATGGGCCTAGTATTGAGCCTTGTGGGACTCCTGTGGTAGTATGAAGGAAGTAAGATATGGAATTTTTCCATTTGACGGCTTGCTGTCAATGAGCAAGGTAGCTGGAAAACCAGTTGATGGCGGATG
Organism: Protopterus annectens; assembly: GCF_019279795.1. Classification (NCBI taxonomy): domain Eukaryota; kingdom Metazoa; phylum Chordata; order Ceratodontiformes; family Protopteridae; genus Protopterus; species Protopterus annectens. The sequence continues at coordinate 1,769,736,203 of NC_056743.1, forward strand.
GGAAAGATTTAGCTAGGATAGCTTAGAGAGGAGAAAGATGTGTGAGACTGTATCGAAGGCTTTGGATAGATCTAGGAGGAGGGTTGATACAATGCTGCTGGAGTCACGTGTGTGGTTGATGTTTTCAAGAAAGGAGAGGAGGGCTGTTGTTATGCTGTGTCCGGGTCTGAAGCCGTGTTGTGTTGGGGACAGTAGGTGGTTGTCTAGTAGATAGGGTAGGAGTTGTAGGTGGATACAGTTTTCAAGAATTTTAGAAATGGGAGATAGGATGGCTAGTGAACGAAAGTTAGAGATTTCAGTATTGTTGCCTCCCTTGTGAAGGGGAATAATGAATGCTTTTTTCCAGAGAAGGGGTACGTAATATCCTTGAATAGATTGGTTTATTAGGATGGAGATAGGAAGAGCTATGCCATCAGCAGCCAGCTTGAGGAAGTTGGAGGGCAGATCATCTGGGGCATTTGAACAAGGTTTTAATTTCTGAAGAAGCTTTTTTATTGTACATCAGATTGTACAACCAAGAAAGACTTAGACAAAAAACACTGAAAAAAAGACAGCACTTTCTAAATAGCTCACTCTGATGAAACACAAATTGTTGTATTTTCAGCACACTTAGCCATGGTTTGAATCCTGGGAGTGGTAGTAAGCTGTATGCATAATCATGCCTCTCAACTATACAGATTTGTTCAGATTTTTGCCTCATATTTTTGTCCTGTTCCTCTATTTTCCTGGCAAATCACTGGGATGATCTCAGGATTGTAGTCACTAAATAATGACATACATTTGAGATTCAGACTTCAGATCCTTCAAAAAATGTATATTAAAGCAAATCCTGTTACTCTAGTAACTTTCTAAAAGTTTATAAGAGCAATATTTAAAATATGTCCCTATTTGTACCCCCAGTTTGTCAAGCTTTGTACAGAGTTTTGCATTAAGAGGTTGGGAGGTATGTGCAAAATTATAACTAGGAATCTGGTAATATGTGTCGAAACACTCAGGTAGTGTTAACAAACATTCCCTCCACAGGTCTACCAGGTAGGAGAAGTAGAATGTAGCTATAAGACAGTTGAAGTATACACTGTGTACAAACATACCACTGCCCAAACCAAGGCCATAGGGCATTGTAATAATACCTGTAGAGTACTGATTAGAGCAATGATCATTAAGGTTGTGAGTACTGCAAGGATATACAAGTTGGTAATTGACATCTCCCCCCTCCACCATATCTGCAACAATAATCTAAACACACAAATCAATGGGTATGTTTTACACGAAACCTACTGTTGGGACATATGTCCTATTGTTCAACAATTATTGAAATGTGTTTCTATTAATGTTCCATGTTGAAATACTATCATTGGTGGCCTGTTGCTATCAATGTACACCTGCATCCTGTTGTAATGGCCACTGTGGTTCCATATATGCATGTGTTCTGTTTGCTATGCAACTGTTCCAAAGCTGTTGTTCTGGGTTAATGGGAATATCTATGCATGCTGTTATAACTAACCCTGGACTATGTTGACTATTACTAACCCACATATGTTCTAAAACTGTAACATCATAGCATGTTTGAGAAGGCCAGTCCCATGGACCCACCTCTCCCACCTCATCTGGCCATGGCAGTGGGCACCAGCATGTCTGAGACCTACCCCAGGACCTCCTCTTCTGCTGGCCTGCACCACCTTCAGGTAGGACCACCTCAGGGGATGGGGTTCGTCCCACTCCGGGAGTGGGCGTGGGCAGGATACTGTCACCCAAAGCCAGGTTCCGGGTTTGGTGGGTAGCAAGCTCTGAAAGGAGTTTGGAGATCTGCTATGCCAGCTTGAGGGCTGCCTGGCTCAATTAGAGGGTCATCCTGCCCCTTCTGCTCAACCCCCAGCATAGCCACCTTTGGGGCTGTGAAGGTGCAATGGTGACTGCCTATGGGTGGGGACCTCAGTCCCACTGTTTCCATTTGGGGGTTCATGGGCTTCCGATTTCCAAACACCCCTCCCTGTCCAAGGTGTTTACCCCCACATATGTCATATACCACCCCTGTATGCTGTCTTGTTTGTCTTGTCTGTATTCCTACCCAACCTACCTCCCCAAATATACCTACTATCCTTCCCCAACATCCCACTCTCACCTTAAAAAAGGTCAATTTGTTACCCCCCAAAAATTTCACCCCATACATAGCTGTCTATTTCGCACGTGTCCACTGGACACGTAATCTGGCCTAATTGGGTCACAATACATTATTGTTGTCCTAACCCCTGTCTCAGAGGTTTGAGTGTCCAAATATACCTCCAAATTCAGTATATATGCACAGCTGTTGCTGTAGAAGAAATGGACAGCTATGGACCTTCCCTACACCCATCCTGCACATCCCAAGCTACTTTCCCTATTGGCTTTCCCTCTGCATGCCCCCTTTTTCACTACTTTTATATCACCCTTTTTTCTTTCCTTTTAAAGAAATTAGCATGGGGCTAAGTGGGAGTAAGCACCTTTAAGCAGTAGTAAGCAGGATTAAGCCTGTTTGCATGATGCTAAGCAATGCCTACAAAGATTAAGCACTTTTCAGGCTAACTGCCTGTAAGCATATTTAACTGGAAGTTAGCATTGCTTTACCACCGCACAAACCCGTGCAAACCTGCTTACAACTGCTTAAAAGTACCTTAATCATTCTGTATCCAACATCCCTTGTTCTGCCCAGCAACAAAATAATTTGCCCTTGCAAGTCTTGAACCCAGGACCCTACACACAATAGCAAAGGCAAGTTGCCACTAAGCCAACTGAGCTGTAGATATGCGTGATGTTTTCTCAAACATATCATGCAGTACAGTCATTCAACAGTAGGGAAATGTATTTATATATGTATATGTGTCTGTGTTTTGTGTGTGTGTGTGTGTGTGTGTGTGTGTGTGTGTGTGTGTGTGTGTGTGTGTGTGTGTGTGTATGTATATATATATATATATATATATATATATATATATATATATATATATATATATATATATATATATATATATATATATATATATATATATATATATATATATATATCTTTCTCTCTTTCTCTGTGTGTGTGTATATATATATATATATATATATATATATATATATATATGTATATATATATGGGTCTACTGTAAAAGACCGAAAATCCACTTGTTTGAAAACGAACAGTGGATCCTCGGTTATGCGAAAGTGCACTTAAGTGAAAGTTCACTTCCGCAAAGTACGGTTCAACAAACCATTAAGGAATACAGATGCCGAGGCAGAGGCCGAAGCACACTACAGTGGGGAAAGGGAATTTACGTGTTTCCCCACTGTAGTGTGATCTTGCAGTTGGTATATTTAAGTAGGGGGTTGTGGGGGGCACTGCAAAAATAATGTTTCTCTGTTCTTTATCAGTTCGTTGAACCGATGTTCATGGAAGTGCACTCTCGCTTAAGAGCACTTTCGCATAACCATGAGTCTACTGTTTATTTTCGAAAACGTAAGTTTTCGATTATATACAATAGATCCATATATATATATATATATATATATATATATATATATATATATATAGATATATATATTTATGCATATATATGTATGTATGTAGTGGATTTGGACATTGGATCCACATTCTGAACCTCTCACTGCAAAACATCTGACCAAAGGCAATGTAAATGGTGGTGAAGGGGCCCAAAATAGAGACCTCGTGTACTTATTGCCATTATTCCTTTCTCCACAGCTGAACTGTTCTGCCTTGCACCAAATTACCAGCCCTTGCAAGTCTTGAACCCAGGATCCTGCACAACATAGCCACAACAAGTTACTACTAAGCCATTTGAGCTGTAAGGTGTTGGGATGATTTCTCTAATATAGCATGCAGAACAGTCAGTCTACAATAGGGAATGTACAATGTGGAAGCACTAAACATTCTAATGATACATACACACGTGCACACGCGCACACACACACATGCACACACACACACACACATATATATATATATATATATATATATATATATATATATATATATATACATATATAAATATATAAATAGTTATAGATATATATAAAGAGAGTATATATAGAGGGTGCACAGAATATCAAACAGACATTATTCCTACAGTTTTCACCTTTTCAAATGGCCAGTGTCTGATTCTTTCCTACAAATAAGAATTATTGCATGAAACATATACCCACACAAAATGTAAAGGAGAAGACACCACACAGTGTGCATACATATAAATGTTTGTGTACTATTTCAGTTGTTTATGCCATTTCTCATAACATTTAGGTGTTTGAAATACATAATAACTGAATAATGCAACTCTCAAAGAAAACATATGATACAGTAATCTGCAAAAAATAACATACTTTGCTGTCTAGGCTAAAGCCTTCAAGTAGTACAACAACAAAAAACACACTTGCCTTGAAGACAAGAATAAATCAATGCTTAATTACATATGTAGTTCAACAGCCTCCAGTTACACTCTGTAGTCAACCCCCAGGGGGAAAAGTATCAATTGTCACAATGTAAATGTATATGTTACATAATGTTTAACTTAAAATGTCACTATCACACTGACAAACAGAACTGTGTGCAAGACAATAGGCTGTAGCCCACCACTGTTCCCATGGCGAAACATATGCAAATGTACAGCCATATACCTTTATGTTTCTTATTAATGATATTCCTCACATGTTGTAATAGCCTAGGTTAAAAAAATTTAATACCCCTCCCCCATAAAATGTCTTACAAGGGCATATAACAGTGTTCTCTATACACTGACCTCCAGACTGTACAAGGTCACATATGTTTTGTCCAGCTGTAGCCCTCATATATATGGACCCTACTCCACAACTTGTGTGGGAGTCCACAACATCACTGGAATGATAGCAGGAATGTCAGCATTAAATAATGATAGACCATACCTATTAACCTCTTACTGCATGACATCTGGACAAAGCCTGGTATATAAGTGGAGGACAGAGGCTGAAACACAGGGCCATATTTGATATGTTGCTGTTATACACTGTGAAACTTGTTGGTGTTACAGGATTGGTTGCAACATACCCTTACTCAGGAATATGAAGTCAGAAACACAAATGGATGTTGCCATGCACTGATAGCAATCAACAGTGAGAATGCCACTGATATGTCAGGAACAAGACCTGTGTGTGGAACAGACAAAATGTAACAGCCAATCCTCTGGCCATCATGTGGATAGGTCCACAGTTGAGAGCTATGCAGACAGACTGCATTCCATGCAAAACAAGCATGTACACACAAACCCTGTAAAACTAGCAGTATTCAATGCATATAACAGGAATACTCACACACTGTCCCTAGGTCTGGAACCTTATACAAACATGTAGTTGGCCTGTGTCCACAAGTCCTGTTGTAAGAGGTATTTCTACCTGCTGTCTGTAACACTGCTACCCCACACCTGAAGGATGTCTTCCATACAGGAAAGGTAAAGGGACAACGCCCACATGATGTAGTTATTTATAGTAGTGGGTTGTTATGACATTGGCTATTGGAAGAATTACACAGCTGCCTGCATGCAGTTAGCAAGTGAGGAACAGCAATTGGTGCAGAGGCCATCACCTGAGCATGAGCATCACCTACAAAAGCCATGCATCAACCTATTCAAACAAGCTCGATCCCAGTAGTGGACCAAAAAAAACCCCACATAAACAAAACCTCAAAATAAGAAATAAGAAACAAGACGACAACCTGTACACAGCAGGAACCTGATGATAAACCAGATATGTGAAACATGTAGGCATGTAATTGAATGTAGTACTTGGTCTGTAATAATTGGATAGATGATTATGAAAGATGTATATGTGCCATCAATACTTGCTGTAATAATGTCCTGCTGAACAAATGCTATGAACATAGCATCTGGCACTGTCTGCAGTGAGCCATACCTGTCAACTGTGCAGATCTTCACAGAATGTCAATATTTAGCCATCATAGTGTTTGTTCTGTTCCTCCAAATATCTATATTAGTCTGGTAAATAGCTGGAGATGGAAGTAATAAAGTCATGACAGACACATGAATTTCAGACCCCACCACCTTCAGAACAGTCATGGCAATGTGAATTGTATTATGCTACAAACTTCATAGGTTTGTAATAGGCATATCTACAATCTGCCCATATATACCCCCCCTAATGTTATGCTTTGTCCACATTTGATGCTCTAAGAGGTGGATAGGTTGGGTCACAGCCGAGGAACCTAACAAACCTTAGGAAAGGACAGCTCATATATGGCAACCACTAGAGTGTCTGTCAAACAGTCATGTCTATGCCACTGCTAGGCCAGTTAATGGGATGTTGCCCATATCCATATGTTACCTGTGAATATGAGTATTATACATGTCTGTATTGTAAATCTAGGATACCTATATAGGGCATGAGCATAGTAAAGCACTGTTGCAGATGTGTGTGTTAAACTGCATGTGATATATTGAATTAAAAACATTCAACTGCACAGTGTTCTTCTGGACAATGTTCACAGTTGTGACAGATATATGTAGTCACTTACACATATACTTGTGTTATGGCAGCTATATTAATACTTTATCAAAATTGACTTCCCTGTTTTGTCACCCAGTGATGTGGACCAATGACCAGACGTCCTGGTATAACAGGGTGAGATGTATGATTGAACTGCAAGACTGTAAATACAGTGTGCCATAATGACATAGAACACAAATGTATACCAGGTATCCCCTGAGCATGTGTATGTATGCGTATGTTCAGCTGAAAGGCACAGAAGTAATAACATGGTTCACAAGCAGTCCATAAAATAGGATGCGCATGTTGCACATGTGTGTAATATCACTGTCACTGCATAAAACAAAATAAAATGTGTACTCCTACTGGTTGTTGCATTGCCATGACACTGATATGGGTACTACAGTAGGCATGCTTATCACATAGTAATCAGAGAAGTGTATAACTGTGTTATGACCCACTGTCCATGCCTACCACTAACAGCGATATCAACACCCATATACATTGGATATCGAAGCGTACACACCTCTGTTGGAATGCCAGGTCTTTGTGCTGTAAGCCAATGAGACCACAGAAAGGCATGTCAAAAAATCTCTCACCCCAGATGTGACCCATAACCTGTACAATTCTACTGACAAATAAATAAAGCTGTTTCATGGAAGGTGAGCAACCATTGCCAAGTGAAGATGTGATATGACATTACAGTACAAACCAAGACAAATGGATGCTGTAATCATCTCAGCAGGTGTTTACACAACATATCAGTGTAAGGGTGTGCACACATTCAACTGGCTTACTGTACTGAGTATTAATTCCCATATGTTTCCACAGGACAGGTTATGTTCCCTATTGAACTGAGCAGGCAATAGGACACATCACAGGTGGGGATTGCGTTGACATGTGCTTTTGTGGGTTCATGTTCCAATTTCACAAATACCATGCATTGTAACAGGGATGTGTACACTTTATATCCACTGTAGCTTTATGGAATCAGCAATACCTTACCTGTACAACCATCCTCCACCAATGATAGAGTAGTCCCCCTTGGTGGATAGCACCAAGACACAAAGCACATAATAGGTTGCTATAGTGGCTGTACAGGGACACATAGGTGCAGACCACAACTTGGAAGCAAGTGCACCTCTATCTGAGCAAGCATATAGGTTCACAGGTGACTTCCTGTAAGGCTGACTATGACTAGAAATCAGACATATTCAAACCACCAAGGCCAATTGCAACTATGTCTCCACATATGTACGCAGTCTCAGAGCCAGTAATACAAGTCAACCTGTACTGGGGGTAAAGCACACCTCATACACATATGCCATGGATACAGGCAACCTGCATCAGACAGGATAGGCGGGAACAGTGGCACCCTGTCCATAACATTAGTACAGTACGCTTGCATTCACAAACCTGGAAAATGATGCAATCATCCAATACCTCATCATGCATCATGCCATCCTATTCGGCCACAGGGCCCAAGATCTGCAGGAGAGGACCTCTCTGTGGAATGAGCTTGTCCACAGGGTAAACGATGTCAGCCTGCACAACCAAAATTATGAGCAGGTGCAGCATCGCTGCACAGATCTGATCTGCCATGCCCATCAGCATGCTGCTGCAGTTAGGAGGGACCAGCTAGCCACAGGTGGGGGTCATGCCATCCAGCCCCCACTGACACATGCTGAGGATCTCCTCGCCAGCCTTGGGGCACCTGCCTGCCAGCCAAGCCAGCAGGCTGAAAGCATTGTGGAGGTGGGTGCCACCCACGTAATGGATGAGGAGCATGCAGGTAAGGTCCCAGGGTACATTACTAGACCACTGTTGCTTATCCATTTTCATCTGTAAAGTATCTACATGCATATGTCAGATAAGATAGTCTATTGCTGCAGTGTAGTAATGAACAGATGTGCATAATCTCTAGTATTGTGGGTTTGTACTGTCGATGTGCTGAAATGCTGCTCCCACCCTCTACCAATGCCGTAGGTGTGGCTACTGACATTACTTCTCTCACACAACTATTTAGGTCCCTCTGGTATACAACTGGGGCAGCAGCCTGTAGCTGGTGAATATGGTGTTGTTTTGTTCAGGTTTGCCAATACACCAGCCATGTTATGACCATGCTATTTGCCATGCACACATTTAACACACCAACCCATAATGCATGCTGTACATGTTCACTTATTGTTGGTGTTAACTGCACTGCATCACAGTGGTCACCATGGTGGCATATTTGAAGGGTATGTAAGAGTCCTGCAGTATACCTAACAACCTTTCAGTGCAAGATGTGTGGACAGAGATGAACATAATGGTGGGACAAATGGCCTACAGTATGGACATGTCTGAAACATTACCCTTATACAGTGGCTACAACAGTGTATACACCACTATTACAATGGCAACTGTTCCTGATATAAACAATGGCAAACCACAGTACCACATTCCATACCTTTTAGAACCTGTAATGTGATCCTAACATGAGCAATTAATGTGTAATATGGAATCATATGTTAGGACAACAAATATAGGGAATACATACCTTAACAAACACTGGAAGCACATGTGTGCACACACTCCAAATAACATATTGTGGAAGCAGCTTGTGATGTACTGACAGCATTCACTCTTCTTGAGTACACACCTTCCGTCAAGTACAGGGCTTCAATGTCACACCAAGTAATGGTCTGCTGTTCAAGAAGTATGTCCATGACATTTGCCCACTCACCTGCAACAGAGGCAGCCGTGGCTTGCACACATCTTACAAACCATGAAATGGATCCCATATCGAAAGGTAGCACTCAGAAATGGGAAAGGTAGCCTTACCTCACCATTGCATATACCATGGCAAAGAGTGCAGACAGTCATGTATGTGTGTATGAAGTATGGGACAACATTGATGTAGAAAATAAACTGATGCCCATCCAAATAACAAACCATGTTGCAAACTGGTCATGGAGGCTGCCCAGAAACATGCAGCAACACTGAGGGACTTGCAGGAATGTCTAGCAAGTACTGCCTGTGCAGTATCTGTGTCGACAATTGCCTGGATACTGCATAAGTGTGGCCTATGTGTTAGGGTACTCAGATGGAAGAGTTGTCCCACATGATACATCAACCAGGGCTCTCTGCAGGTCGCATAAGCATAACATCAAATCTTCCAAAGGCCTGTGTTGCAATATGTAATGGTGTCATGAGACCAAGGCTCAAACCTGCAGGCAGTATTCATAAAGATACATGTGGTGCACAAGCAACACTTCACTCCACCTCAGGGACACCATCCCCAAAATTTAGCTTGCTGGTGCCAGTGTACACCTTTAGGTTTGCTGTTCATTAGCTGGAACTAGGCTTGTAGACATGGTGTTTGGAATTTGGAACACTGCAAAATAACACTCATGTGTGGCCCATAGTTGTCAAGCATCTGCAATAAGGCTGAGGATGGGGAGGGGTGTCAGCTTGAAACACGACAGTGAACTGAAGCATACATCCAAAGCTTGCTAAGAATGGCTGTATCTGAACACAGTGAAGGTTATGAATTGTGCCAGACATAACCCTGACTCTACAGCAATAGTGAAGCCACTGTGTGACTTCTAAAGGCTGTGCACATGAGCTGACCTTGCAATCTGACAGAGTTGGGGGACATTTATAGGGCAGATTGACCAAATAATGGCAAGTGAAGCTGAGCCATGCTAGTATACCCCTAGTTCACTTAACAGGTGCTTCAATAAACCATTGTGCTAAGGGTGGGCACACTTATGCAAACCACATATTGTATGCATCTCATTTACTATCTGCACAACTAACACATTTGTTTGATACTGCATTGGATTGCACAGGTCATATGTAACATATCAGGTGTGTATAATGTTAAATTCAGTATTGTGGCCCCACTGCATATCAGAGAAGAGGCTGGCATGTCAACAAGGGTGTGTACACTCCTCATATCCACATTAAGCTTTGAAGGTTGTCAGTGTAATGGGATTTTATTGCACATACATGCACTGCTGATGATGAGATCTGCACATCAAAGGACAGGCATTAATTATTGACATCAGTCCTCATATCATCCCAGGTATGTGTCGGACAACACATAGGGGCTGTGAGCAACAGAGCAAACATAACTGCCACACATATACACATTCAGCAATGGTGTGTACATTTGTGAGGTATGGTGCACAGTACATGCCAGTGTGCTGTACAGGTGAACAACAATACTGTGTACATGGTTGCAGTGTGTTCCAGGAAAAGGGGCATCACCTACTAACATAACTCATGCATCACAGAGATATATAATGTTGGTAACAAGGATTCAGTATGGCTGCAGTGCATGCTGTTGAGTGCCATATGTCATGCATGTTGACTGTTGGGTAATGAGAGGCCCGTGTAATATCTTTGTACCACCTCACCTGTAACTGTGTGTGAGTGTGTGTGTGTGTGTGTGTGTGTGTGTGTGTGTGTGTGTGTGTGTGTAGAAGAAAACCGTAATGTACAGGTCTTAATATACATTTCTTGTCTGTCCCTCACAAGCGGTGAGGTGGGTCAGGGTCCCTCCTGCAGGCAAACTGATGTTAGTGTCCATACAGACTCTGACAATGATGATAAGCATAGTGAGGCACAGGCAGGGTTTTCAGGGGCTGAATCTGTGCCATTGGTTGACATCCCACTTTTATCCACCCCATCCCCACACACAGTCACAATGCCCATACATACCCCATCACCAGTGGCCATAGATGAGGGACAGTTGGAGGGTGGTGGCATGGGACAGGAAAGTGTGGTGACTATGGCAAGTATGTCAGTACACAGCAGCCATAGCTGGATGACTGGCGAGGTACCACAAGGCAGATGTACAGGGGTGCTCGTAGGAGGGATGCTGGCCATCATGCCCCTGGCAGAAGTGCCACAGTAGGTGTCACCAGATGCATGTTTTGGGCCACCATGGAGGCACAGGCATGTATGGAACATTACACCAGAGATAGTCTGAGGCTCCAGAGGGCTACTCTTCCTACTGTATGTGACTACATCCATGATCTTACAGGTGCCCACTGTTATTTTGCAGTGGTCATGGATAGATAGTTGGGTGAGATCGTGGGAATCCTCAACTATGAGGTGTCTGTGGTAGAGCATGTGGTAGGAGTAGGGTGTCAGCCACATGGACGTAGGTCAGCAACACCAACAGGTGGAGGTCTACATGAACGTGCAACAACTCACAGCCGCTCACGTAGTGGCAGTACCAACACTAGCAATGCAGGAGGAGTGCTGTCCACACCACAGTGCAGCGGGCCACATGCACATGGTCCTGGCCAGTCCCAATAGGGATACGGATCCAGCAGACAATTGTCATCATCAGGGGAGAGTACTATATCTGGGCTTCTGACTGATAGTGCCCATGCAACCCCTGGCAGCACAGTTCCTGTGTCCATGGCCAGACACAGTGAACTGTACACCCTGCCATGTATGGTCAGACACTGTCCAACAGACTCCTGTATAGGGCAGCCACATGGCAAAAATGTGTGCGTACATACACACACACACACATCACCAACACAGCTAGGGAACCTCCATACCTACACACAATACGTCTGCACAGCCCTTTAATAAAGAACCCCCTAACCCACACACATGATGTCAACCAAATGGCTCAGCCTAGGCCTCTGGCAAACCCACAGCACACCCTGTGCATATGATGATACCTGGCCAACATCCCTGTCATCCATACCATCGATGCAGGGGCATGCTTATATGGTTCTGATGCACAAGATGAATGTACTAAGGTTTAGCAATGTAATGCTCTTTAACATGTTGTCAGCTGGAATGATTAATGCTTACACATCAGGGTGTGTAGCTGTCCAGCCATGATGCATTATAGCTGCTATTAACACTGACTGATTGCGGTCTCCATAATGTATTCTGTTTGTGTTCTAGGTGTCTATGTGTCAGCAGGATGTTGGTCTGCTGTCCTTTCCTGCAAGGGGTATGGCACTGTGGCAACACATTGACTGTGTCATATCCCAGGTACAGCTGAACACAAGTAACAGGTCTGTATAACAGTTACATGGTGGCTGATGTAAGCAGCTCTTATACAGTGGACAATGGTAAGTGTATTGGGTGGCACACACCAAATGTTTGTGAATAACACACACACAGAGGCTTTGGTGTTGATGCAATACACAGAGAATATTGTTCACATGGATGTACTTCATTTTGCAGTGAACTCATTTTGGCCTGTGTAATTCCACCAAGACCAAATTGCTAAAACATCACATCAGTAAATAATCAGTCCTCCAGTTTAATGTCATTGACAATGGTACTGGCAGGGTATATGTCCTCTTAACTAGGGTTTAGCAGTGCTAACTACCTTGTCAGTGAGTCCATACTGTTACAGAGTTTTTGCACACAGCACATGTATCATTGGGCTGGATAGTGTAATCAGTTACCTGTATGGTTGATGGTGACAGTGGTCCTCATACAGTGGACCTTGGGACATATACTGGGGGTACCATGGTGTAAAGACAGTATACCCAGCACCCACACCCCACATTGGATATTGTACTCACTGAAACAAATGATAATGCTTTGACATACCCAAAATCACACACTGACCAGGACTGCAATACAAACCCTTGTCTATCTAATCAGTGCTACTACAGGGATAGTCATTTATTGCACATGCTACAAGGATAGTAGGGTGAGGGTTGGTCAAGGCTCTCCTAATGTCAGCAACATCACCATCCCTTATAATGTATGGCAAGGTTTAGTGTAATTGGAGAATGTGGCCTCAGAATGCTGTCTTCTACAAATATGCACACAATTGCACACACATACACATACACACATACTCATATTTGCCAGGATTCTGAGGGTAACCTATGCCCATCTACCCATTTGTAGAACAGTGTTATGCTGGTACTGCAAGCTCCAGGTGAAGGGTGAAGAATGTAACAAGGTGCATTTAATGTGAATTACAGCAGCAGCCATTTATAAGTATAGCAATGGGGGTATAGTGGGTGAGAAGCTACAAGTTTACAAACACACAGACACTGTTATTCTCAGTAATGCACACTGACACATTTGTCAGTATATGAGGTCCATAGGTGCAGGTATTCCTAGGTGGGTACCAGGCTAATGTCCATGGAGAGATGAGAAGAGTAGGGCATGTGCGTACACTAGTATCATGCCACCTGACATTTGTCAGCAGGCCATCTATCAACTGATGCCACTTGAGTGATCCCAAGGGTGACAGTTAAATTCAACATCCAATCATCTGGTTTTCTCTTGCAGAGGACCAGTGAGGTGCTTCAACTGACATGTATGCAACATATATTGCATAACATGGCCAGTGTCTGGGTTAGAGACCTGTACCCAAGCATGTTATGTTGACTGTGGTAGTCTGGTTGAAGTATCCATGGCATGTGGTGCATAAAGGGTAGGGTTTCCCAGCTGTGGCATTCATAACACAGCTGGGCAGACATGTCGGTGTCAATCAATCAGAGATTGCCTGTAAGCAGCCAAGATGGATACCTGACATCTGCACATCTGTACAGAGAACAGACAGAAATTAGCTAGCCAACAGGTTATGCATTAAGATGAATGTTTTGACAGATAGACGTCTGACACTGATAGGTATGCCATTACTACATGACAGCAGTCCTCAATGACATGTTCTAAACACATAGTAGTCTACAGTTAATAATATATCAGATCAATATCCAATAGGAGATACTTAAAAACATTCGGCTCAAACACCAAGAACACGATAGTCAGTACTCAGAGTCCAGCTTTGGATGCAGGGATGTATGGTTCCAGTACTACAATCTGCAATCTACTCTTACTTGGAAAAGCACTGTTAAAAGTAGTAATGTAATGATACAATACATGCAAGTGTGACTGCATATAACCTGGGATACCACCCATGTATGAAACACATACAAAGAGGAAAAAGTGTGATACTAGCCATGTATACTCAAGTGTCCCATACAGTATACTCACACCCCTTGCTACTGTAATGACAGCACATAGAAGCATGTTATGTACATGGAATTAAATACACTTATTAAAGATGTCATTACCCTGCTATTTTATCAGTCTGGAATGTGATCACTGGTTACCAAGGATGAGCTATGCTTAGCAGGTGTAAGCATTGCTTAAATGTAAATGCTAAGCATATTTGCGCAGTGGTAAACGAAGCCTACATGGTGTAAGCCTCTTTTCATTTAACCATACGTTAGCACCACTTATGGTCTTGCAAACCTGCGCAAACCTACTTAAAGCTGTTAAAAACTGTCTTAACCACTCTGTATCCAACACTCCTTGTTCTGCCTAGCAACAAAATAAACAGCCCTTGCAGGTATTGAACCCAGGACCCTCTAGACTATAGTCATAGCACTTAACCACTAAGCCATCTGAGCCATAAAAACGTCTGTTGCTTTTTCAAATATATCATTCAGTACACATATTGAATAGTAGTGAACAACTGCTTTGACTACTACAATTGTTTACTACTTGCTAGTGAAAATAGTGTTGAATCAGTCATGTTTTTACATCTAAATATACACGTATCAGATAAATATGTGGGATACATCTGAGAAGGTATATACAACACTCATGTTTACACATAACAAGGAGATATATATATATATATATATATATATATATAGGTTCATAGATTCATAGGTACGTACTAGGCTATCGGCCTGAGGGCGCCACCCAACAAAGTTATTTTCCTATGCCACTGTTGAGCAGAGACACAGAAGTGATCCCTAGGGTGTATTTCCTATTTCCCATCCACTCATCAAGATTTTTCTTGAAGAGTGCTAATGAAGAACTTTGCTTGACATAGATGGGTAGCCTGTTCCAGAGTATGGGAAGTCTCTGGGACAGGAATCTGTCCCTCCAGCATGTCCTGTTTATTGTGGTGACAAGGTTTAGGTCCATAGAGCGTGTAGCTCGGAGGAATTGGGATTTATTTAGGTGTAGCATGTCCAGCAGTTCTGGGTTTGACATAGCTTTACATGTTAGGCAGAGATCACCTCGGAGTAGGTGATATGCTACGGAGTAAAGCTGGAGTTTTTTGAGACGGTCAGTGTAGGGCATCTGTTTCAGGCCAATAATCCTCTTTGTGAGGTACTTCTGTGGCCTTTCCAGCTGCTGCAGCTGTCTTGTGAGGTACATTCCAAAAGGGGCATTGTACTCTATAATGGGTATAATGAGTGTCGAGTAGAGGGGAACAATGACCTCTTTTTCCTGGATGAGAACCCTTTTATGATGAGGTGTGCCACGTAGAAGGACTTCCTGACTACTGTGGCAATATGACTATCAAAGGACAGACTACTGTCCACTGGTAGATATATATATATATATATATATATATATATATATATATATATATATATATATACATACATGTGCATAGACACATACACACACACACACATATATATATGTGTGTGTGTGTGTGTGTGTGTGTATATTTATTTATATATATATATATATATATATATATATATATATATATATATATATATATATATATATATATATATATATATATATATATATATATATATATATATATATATATATATAGATATATATGTATACCATATGCCCATAACATGTAGTGGAGTCATACCTCAGCACCATAACTCTCAACCTCTTAGTGCAAGGAAACATAATGTTAGTATAGCAGTTATAAATGTAGAATGTTGCTACAGTAACAGGGGTTGTGTCAACAGACACGTTGTGTATGATGGTTATTCTGAAACTGACATGTACACCATCAGTTACTGACAGACATCATAAAATCATCATTGTGAAGTACCACACAAATCACAGTAATGATCCTGTGGACTACAGCAGAAATATGACCAATAAACGTGGACAGTCTGAAACAATCTGGTCAGTCCAGAGGTATACACTGAACTCCTTAGTGCAAGACGTGTGGACCAAGCCTGACAAAGGGGATGTTTACAGCCATAAGAATGGGATATATCACAAATACTGGAGTAGATAAGCTCACACCCTCCTGTCTGTCCTAACACATATTAACTGGAGGAGCAGAAGTCCTAAGCCCACATACTTCCCACTAGTTAGTGTCATACATCTTCACAGCATCCCACTGCTTTTTCAGAAATACACAACATGTATGGTGGCCAGGCAACAGTGCACTGACAAATATCTGGACATAACATCAGACTAAGTAAATACACTGAGCTGCTAGGCATGTCACCAAGCACAAATGCTAACCCATGTTTCCTATGAGGAATACATATATAATTGCAAATATAGCAGTCACTACAGGCATGTAACAGCGTGGAGTAACAGACACCAGTGTGAAAGTGCATACCCACAACCAGTCTCAACACAGTCACAGTCACATTATGGTAAGCCTAATTAATAGTACAGTAGATGGACTGTGTGAACAAAACCATCCTTATATTTGCCACTCACACAGTAACCCTACATATACTGGCCCAATTCATAGTGTAGTCTGATGCCTGACTGTGGTATGGGACATGTCTCAGTCTGGCCCTACAAACATATATGCTGATAGGGTACCAGAAACTGGAGCAGCATGCAATGTCAGATAGAACAGGACCAAGAACACTGACATCTACCCCAGTCTGTACACAGGCCAAATAACATATTTACAATACACTGCTATACAATACTGACACTCTGTCAACAATCACCATAAGTACACAGACCTCACTACTGTACAGACTAGAACAGAATGTCCACGTTTTGTCCTCAAATATAAGGCCTTCTATACATAATATGTCTGGCAGTCTGATATATCACTAGCTTGATATCAGGAATGATGTCAGTAAATAATGATATACTGTACATATGCACCTCTTACTGCATGACATATGGACAAAGGGTGACAAACTTGGGGGACAGAGGCACAAACACAGGGCCAATATTGACATATTGCTGTGATAAACTGAGAAAACATCTGGTGTAACAGGATTTGTTGTGACATATTTCTTCTGAGGGATATGAAGTCAGTAACACACATGGATGTCACCATTTACTGACTGCAATCATCAGAGTATGCTACTGCATTTCTAAAGATAGAAAATGTGTAACACACCACATATAAGACTCCAAATTCTGTTCAGTCTGCAGATAGCCCTACAGGTGAGTTTCCTCAACCACATAACACTGTCATGCCAGACTTCAAATCACGCAGAACAGCCATATCCACACAAATCCTGTTAAACCAACATTACTTCAAATGTAGAACAGCAATACTTACATTCTGTCCTCATGTCTGGAACATCCCCCTCCAGTTTGTTGTCTCCACAGTGTTTGACAAACAGCATCACAGGGGGTAGTTGGAAATACCTCTTACAACAGACACCCACATAAAGTCCTGTTCACAGTGAAGGAAAAGGGCCAACACCCATATGAAGTGCTTAGTTATAGGAGTGTGTTTCTGTGCAATTGGCTATAGGAATGATACCACAGCTGTTCCACATGCATTTAGCAAGTGGGGGACTCCAGTCCGTGCACAGGCCATCAGCTGATCATGAGCATTGCCTACAAAAATCAAGCTGCTGCCTATGCAAAACAGATGTATCTTTCCACATCTACCAGAGAGGGAGGGAGAGAGAGGGAGAGAGAGAGAGAACATAAAAAGGGAAGAGAGAAAGAGCCAAGCATGTTTGTGTATGATCCGTGGATGGAGAGTGGTCTCTTGGTATTATAACGGTTGCCTATATTGTTTACTAATCCATACTGTCACATAGTAATTGCACATGGAAATAGATATTTATGGCTGTGGATTGTCTACAACAACCTCTACAGTGCTTGACAACTGTTGGCCTTGTAATGTGGACATTGGGACATATAGGTCCTCAATATAACAATGTAGCAAAATTCACACTGGAATGGATCCTGTCATTACACAGTCACCCCAACACCCACACAGGATACTAATGACACACACACACACACTTACCAGTACTGAGTTTCAAACCCGAGCAGGCTATGTATTGCTATTACAGTGTTACAGAGTTATTACATGCACCATGGAGCTTACATGTTGGAGAGCTGTCCAAAGGTATCTTTGAAGGTGAGTGACATCAGCAATAGTAGTAAAGGAGGGCTAAGGGAAGTGTAGTAAGTGTGAATGTCCACAAAATCAGGTGTCAACAAAGACACACACACACACATTATCACAGTTGCCAGGACCAGGAGTAGAACTCCTACCTAACTAGTTTGTTTCACTACAGTATTATGCAGTTATCACAAGCGCCACAGAGCTGATAGAGCTGAAACTTGGCCAAAGGGTTATTTAAGGGTGACTGACATCAGCAGGCATGCTAAAGTAGGGCAATGGGAGGTGTAGTGAGTATGAATGGCCTCTTCGCGCGCACACACACACACACACACACACACACACACACACACACACACACACACACGCACACATGTTGGGAGGGTGGCCTAATGGTTAAGGTGTTTGTAAGATGCAGGGCTTGAGTCTCACAAGGGATAATTGGCTAGGCTTAAAATTGCTTGGAAGGGCAGTTAGCCTAGTACTAATCTATGAACCTATGAACACACACACACACACACACACACACACACACACACACACACACACACACACACACACACACACACACACACACACACACACACACACACACACACACTTGCCAGTACTGAGATCCATAGGTTCATTGCTTCACATGTGTGTAGTAGGGGAATGGGCCTGAAGACTCTACAAGGCTAGGCCAAGGGAATACTTTGGCATCAGGCCACATGACAGTAGTCCTTTGTGTGGCTCAGGGATGTAGTCCCTGGAGTGATCCCCAGGGGTGGGTATTATATTCACCATCCACTCATTTGGGTTTTTATTGTAGGTCGCCAGTAATGCACACTGATTTTCATGTATGTGATCTATATTCCATAACATGGACAGTGTCTGGGTTATGCACATGTCCCACATGCATGTTCTTTGACATGTGAAAGTGTACTTGAGGTCTCTGGGGCATGTTGTATGAACAGAATGTTATCTTCTGATGTAGCATTCCTGACCTCATTTGGTGAGACCTAGCTATGTAACTGAGGTCGTGATTGCACCTACATTGACAGTATGATATGGGTATTCAGTGGCGGTAGTGGCATTTGTCCATACAGGGTATGTGTATAAGGCATGGTATTCCCTTTGTGGGGTACATTTGCAGACTCTATAGTTGTTGCAGGTGTCCAGTGAGGAACATGGCAAAAGGACCACTGTACACATTTATTTGGCTACTGAGGGGATGGAACAGGGTACCATGACCTTTCCCTTGCTGGCTAACACACACTCAGTCAGGAGATGTAACACATCAAAGTGCTTTCTGATGTCAGTGGCACTGTTGTAGTCAACAGGCATGTAGTCCACTGCTATCACACCGTGGTTACTATCTGGGAGGCAATATGCAGTAAACTACCAATATAGTGGTTGTTGCCTAGCCAAGTGTGTTTGTGTATGATACGTGGGTGGAGAGTGCTCTCTGAGTAATAGAAGGGTTACCTATATTGTTCACTAATCCATACTGTCACATGTAGGGCTTTGGATTGTCTACACTCTCCTCTATGGTGTTTGACATCTGTTGGCCTTGTTATGTGGACATTGTGACATATACTAAGTCCTCAACATAATAATTTAGCAAAACCCACCTCATAATGGATCCTATTATTACACAATCACAGCAACCCCCACACAGGATACTGATGACAGACATGCATTTGCCAGTACTAAGATTCAAACCCCTACATAGCTATGTATTGCTACTACAGTGTACCACATTTATCGCACACACCATGGAGCTTACAGGATGGATGTTGTCCCAAGGTACTTCTAAGGTGAGGAACATCACCAGCCCTTGTAAATACTGGCATTGGGTGATGTAGTGGGTAAGAGATCCCAAAAATAATTTTACTCTACACACACATTTACATTTCCCAGGGGTGAGGTTCAAACCTCTATCTAACAATCTTTTCAGACAATTATGTTACGCATTTACCACATACACCAGTGACCTTACATGGTTTAGGGTTGGCAACAGGTACTTCTAAGGTGGATGACATCTGCAGGACTGCTAAAGTCAGGCACTGAGATGTGCACTGGGTGTAAATGGGGCCAAATTCTTTGAGGTATAGACATACATATGTACACACAAACACTTGCCACAGATGAGATTCAAACCCATACCTATATAGTTATTGCTACTACATTTTTCCGCATTTATGGCACATGCCATGGAGCTTACATGTTGGAGATCTGTGCTAAGGTATCTTTAAAGCTGAGTAACATCAGCAGAAGTGGTAAAGGATGGGTAAGGGACATGTTGTAAGTGTGAATGACCACAAAATCAGGTCTCTACAAGGATACACACACTGTCTTACACAAACACTCACATTTACACAGTTGTCAGGATCAGGATTAGAACTCCTATCTAACTAGTATGCTACTCTATAGTATTATGCAGTTATCGCAAGTGCCATGGAGCTGATATGTTGCAGAGCTGTCCAAAGGTATCTTTGAAAGTGAGTAACATCAGCAGCAGTGCTAAAGGAGGGTTAAGAGAAGTGTTGTAAGTGTGAATGACCACAAAATCCGGTCTCTACAAGGATACACACACTGTCTCACACAAACACTCACATTTACACAGTTGTGAGGATCAGGCTTAAAACTCCTATCTAACTAGTATGCTACATTATAGTATTATGCAGTTATCGCAAGCACCATGGAGCTTATATGGTGGTGAGCTCTCCAAAGGTATCGTTGAAGGTGAGTAACATCAGCAGCAGTGCTAAAGGAGGGGTAAGGGGGAGAGTAGTAAGTGTGAATACCCATAAAATCAGGTATTATAAGACACATACACTTCCTCACACAAACACACACAGTTTCACAGTTGCCATGTCTGGGATTAAAACTCCTACTTAACTAGTATGCTACACTATAGTATTACACAGTTATCACAAGTGCCACGGAGCTTATAGGGCTGGCATTTGGCCAAAGGGTTATTGCAAGGTGACTGACATCAGCAGGCATGCTAAAGTAGGGCAATGAGAGGTGTAGTGAGTGTGAATGGCCTCAAAATCATTCATTGCCACACACACACACACACACACACACACACACACACACACACACACACACACACACACACACAAAGTTTCACAATTGCCATGTCTGGGATTAGAACTCCTACCCAACTAGTTTTCTACATGACAGTATCACACATGTATCGCAAGCATCACGTAGCTTATAGGGCTGTGACTTGGCCAGAGGGTTATTTCAAGGTGACTGACTTCAGCAGGAGAGCTAACATGGGCAATGGGAAGTGCAGTATGTGTGAATGGGCCATAAACCATTCCTCTGGAAACACACTCATTCACACAAAACTTTACATTTGACAGGACTGGGTATACAAATACTAGATGAATACTGATTTGTACTATCATGTTACATAGTTATCACAAGCACCACAGACACTATAGGGCTGAGGGATACCAAAAGGAATGTCTACAGTGATTGACATCAGAACATCATGTGATATCGGCCAATTGAATGTGTGGTGAGTGTGACAGGGCTCATAATGGATTTGTCTCTGTCACTGTCTGTCTGTCGCTTCCCCACATCTCTCTTTCTGTGTGTATGTATCACATATTATAGTGTGATGGCCTTGGATATGTGTGAGTATTCCTATCCAATGTGTGTGCAAATCATGAATGGTGTACGATTTGGTATGTGTGCATGCACAGGGGAGTGCTACAGAATCCTGAAAGCCCAAAATCCTGTAGATCAAAATCCTGAGACCAAAATCTTGAAAGTTCAAAATACTGAAAACTCAAAATACTGAAAACACACAGGATACCAACAGTTGCTATATTCCAGCACAAGTACATACAGAAACATATTACCCTTCAACTATATGCATGGGGCAAGCCCCCCTGCACCCCCCACACCCCCTGCTTCTTAAATATATCAACTCCGAGATTGCACTTGACTACACTAAGTGCAATCTCAGAGCTGATATATTTAAGTAGCAGGGGGTGTGGGGGGCACAACCCCCCCTGCTTATACTTCAGAGAAGAGTAATATGCTTTGTCTTTTTTTTTTCTGTATGTACTTGTGCCAGAATATAGTAAGTTTTGGTATCCTGTGTGTTTTCAGTATTTTGAGTTTTCAGTATTTTGAACTTTCAAGATTTTGGTCTCAGGATTTTGGTCTTCAGGATTTTGGGCTTACAGGATTCTGTAGTGCTCCCATGCACAGACATCTGTGAATGACAAATATGTATAGTCCACTGTGTTGTCAGACACGGAATTCATTTCTCTGTATGTAGGAGCATGCCCAGTATGACCTTTTGTATTGAGTGTGTGAATCCATTCCAGGTAGGGTTGTACTAGCAACTTGTTTCTGCAGGATATCTGTAGATAGGTTGACAATATGGAGTCACAATAGGCAACAGATAGTGTGATACTGTAACTATCGCTGTCTGTGCTGCTTGTGTTACATGGTTGGTGTTAGCAGAGATATTCAGACATATGTACTGTTTTACACTGTAATGTATTATGTCATCAACTACTGACAGATATACGTATTTGCTCACAGTTATTTCCTGGGAAATACAAGATGAATGAAGCTGTGTCCAGTATTGTGGTCTGCAGCCTACAAATTCTTGCACACTCATGCCATTCTGGAGGGGTAGCTTCAGACACTTGCTGATGGGTCTGTGTAAATGGTCCAGCACCTTGGTACTATGGTGGCTGAGGATCCCCTTCTTGTACATATATCAACGTAACAGAATGGCCATATCCTGCTGTGGCCATACCTCTCAGCTGTACAGATTCACCCAGGTTACCCAGAGACAGGGCTCATATATCTGGTCAGTTCCCCTTCACATTCCCCTTCACATTGTGGTTTACAAGCAGATTTTAGCCACCCATTACTGGGTTTACATGCATGGGTAGTATGGGCACACATCAGAGTTTCAGACTTCACACACTCCATGATGTCCATGCTTCTACACCCCCCATTCTGTTATTCTATCCTCTTCCTAACATTATGCAAGTGATATCTGAGAAGTAACCCTATAGTTGGCCCTTCATCCCTGTGGTATTTAGGGGTTGGTCCACAGTTCGTGCAGTAGGACATGGTGGCCATGCTACTGGAATTTGTCAACATGGCCTTGTATTTGTGTTCTGTTGACTGTGTTATGTTGTTAGTTGGGACTCCTTGAGATAACATACAGTGGTACTACGGGTGAGGCATAGGCCGTTGACAGAGGACTGTAGGCCATTTGGTAGTGATGCAGGCCATCTGTAGCAGGCCAGTGCATTCTGTCACTCCTACATTCCCAGGCTGCAAGCCAGTGGATTCCCCTGGGGTGACAGGGTAAGTGTGCGAGGTGTTAATGGCAATAGTTCCTGTCCATGTTGATCCATTGGTCTGGATGCAGGCAGGGTGCTGCTTACAGCTAAGGACACACCTGCATGGGACACCTCTTCAGCATGCTGCATTCTGTGGGTATTCCCATACAGAAGTGGGGTCATACTGTGCTCATTCCCAACAGCAAGGATATGACCTGTGATAAAGCTGTGGCTGATAGTGGGGTGAGCTGAATGCATGTGTGATATGGAAGCTACTTGCAGCCGACTCACAGATATACATGAGACATTCCCCTTATGCTGCCTTGTGTAGGGACATAGGCAGTCTCTCATTACTTCATAACTGTTCCTTTTGTGGTCTGCCAGTGATTGGCCAGACTACATCAGTATTCCATACTACATAGACCACTAATGTGCTGCTAACCTGTATGTAGAATTCCAAAGTTGTGTGCAGCTTGCAGTTACATTTTATGTACCCTGTCTGTACTTCCACCTGTGTACTGTTTGTATGTATGGGCCCACATTCATGGCATGTCCATCTTTCAGATGGTGACAGATATTGACATCTGCACAGTGAATATGGACGACTGCTGACATGGGTATTGCTGAGAAGCATTGTGGTTGGCACTGCAGTTGTTGGAATATGGCCCTGTCATTCACAGTACTGCCCATAGGCCACTGAGACACAACCCTCCATGCTTACATGCTGACCACTTCCAGACAATATTGAACACACAATAACCTAACACATGGACCCCTGCATATTGTACACATACAAAAATCTATCCTGTAGATTGGGCCAGTTTGGGTAATCTGTGCTCCACTGTTATTACACCTCAAACTTAGATTGTATTTCTACATAGGATTGTGGGGGGAGGGGCACACCTGATGACTTAAACATTTGCTATGACTGTACTGGTATTTCGGGTACTCTGTTGGTTTCCATTGCATTTTGCATTCTGACCTATCATGCAGACTGGAAGCATATCATTAGAGTACAGAGGTTTACTATTGTTTATTCAAACGGAAAAACATTTTCCATTCAAATAAACGAATAGTAATACCGAAAGTAAAAACAACTAACGTTGACAATGTCGAACCAAATGCTCGACGCATTTGACTCGACATTGTTGTCGAAACCACCACGTGATAGCCGTATAGGAGTTGATGTAAATCAAACTCCTATATGACAAATCATGTTTTTGCAGGGGGGCTGCATCCCCCCACTTACATATTCTAACTCCGAGATCGCACTACAGTGGGGATGTGGATGAATTTCCACTCCCCACTGTACCATGATCTCCGTGCAGATAGTCGACTTACACTTATGCAAATGCAATAGTGCATTCGCATAAGTGGAGTCGACTATCTGGTGCACAAATGTTTGTGCATTCGACATTCTGATTTTTGGCATATTGCAGCCGACAGAATGTCATTCCTACAAACAATAGTAAACCGGGTACAGATCTTAGGTTTTATTGACCTACATTTCAGTTTCAGACTTCTTACCCTTCAGAACTAACATACTACTGCCAGACCTGTTGTAGTCTGTCTGTAAAGGTCTGGAGGGGGCTGTTAACCATTGCTATCATTTAGAGACCTTAGCCCAGCCTTTCTTTATGGTCATCTACACCTGTCCTGCTGGCTGAGGCTGTTGTTGGGTATGTGAGCCTCACTGACATGCATGTGTGTGTCCTATGGACACATTTGGACCACCACATGTACTGCAGTAGGATTTGTCACCTTGTCTAGTACTGCCTAGTATGTTGCCACCAGTATTTGTTATGGATTTCATGCTGCCTATATAGGTGTCCACTATCTGCTGCCATCCCATTCAGCCACCCAATTCCCAAAGTCCATACCATAGATACAACTATCAGAACATACCACTCCATTCAGCAATTGATAGGAAGACTGACCTACCTTGAGGCTGTGCCAGTATTGAGGACGGTGCCAGAGGGCTGACTATATTGGATACACATAGTACACTCCCTGTGATGCCATTGCCCTGGCCCAACAATCAAGGAGCCTCAATCCTCACCACTAACACTGGAGAGGGTGTCTCATATATGAGGAAAGGATAACAAATACACACAGTATAGTGCAATTTCCCTTAAGAGCACACAGATATCACAGTCAGTCCGGGGCTGGTCTGTCCCTTGCTCCTCAGGTCCCCAATAAGACTCCCCACTGGCACAGCTATAGGGTCTAGATCTCAGCCTATTGGGCAAGATAGAATCTCCAGCACCCTCTCTGTCCAACCAGTGCTTCGTGTCCCTGCCCAAGTAGCTGACACACACATGAACACGTAATAAAACCGAATAAAAAAAAAATGGCACGTTATTTTTTTGTTTTTTTTTTTTTGTCAACTTTGTGTATAATAAAAGACTCTCCCCTCGGTTCGCAGCTGACACACGCATACTTTGAGATAAGAGTTTACACAACCACA
Organism: Protopterus annectens; assembly: GCF_019279795.1. Taxonomy (NCBI): domain Eukaryota; kingdom Metazoa; phylum Chordata; order Ceratodontiformes; family Protopteridae; genus Protopterus; species Protopterus annectens. The sequence continues at coordinate 1,769,762,547 of NC_056743.1, forward strand.
CAGACACTTCTGGGGAAGGCTAGCACAGGTTCTCCAGCTGTGCCCCTTTTACCCAGACTATACGGTAGTATCAGCTGCCACCACCCACTAATAATTATCAGCTACTCAAAGGCCTTTAAAGGGTGTCCAATTATTACTGTGCAATATTATCATCCAAATGGTAGATGTGACTAAACAGTCTCAAGGCTTACTAGAGTGACCTGGTACAGGATCCTTATAAACATGCAGTGTACACTTAGAGCTTAACTTATCTCTACACAAAACAGTCACAGTTAAAAGGTTTTAAAATATTTAATAATAAATAATTAAAACCACAAGACAATACTTTCTACTACACAGTGCTAGTCAAAAGAGTTCAGAGATCACACAGAAATGCTTAAAATAAATCAGTAGTACAGTTCTGACATCACAGAAAAACAGTTAGTCTAATCTTTATAGTCCTAGCTATTACTACAAGAAAACACAAGTCTGAGATAACTTACATAAAGAGAGTATAAGACAGTGTTGATGATTTGAATAGTCAAGACAGAAATGCTTAATAATCTCTGGTTTTCACTGTTTAAATTGAAACTCCAGTTCTGTTAAACATTACATCATCTTTTTCACCTTCCTGGTGTTCCCAGGCTGACAGAAACTGCATTTACATTCTTTTACACTTAGAGCAATAAAGGTCATTAACTTTAGCCTTAAAACAATAGGCAGGAAGCCTTCATCTAGCCGGACTAGAGCCGACGTGTAAAACATCAAAAGCAGTGATGAAATAATTTTAGTTTCAAAGGACCAACAAGAAATGCTTGACTTAGCTTTCTTTACAGCAGATGGCAATGTTGCCACATTGTTTTAAGTTCAACATTCATATTTATAAATGATAGAATTATCTGCACAATTCTATCTGGCTAGGCTGGCAGCCTTCACCCATCTCTACCAGTCTTCACATTCCCCCTGGAGAACTCAAGCTAGTTTTTCAAGTGACCCTTGAGAAACATCGCTTGAGAGGGTCAGGTCTATCTGAGTATACCTGCCCCATTCCCTGTCTTGAGAGCCCATTTGCATTGGCATTACCACTCCCACTTCGGTGCTGCACTGACATATCATATGCTTGCATCCCCAGGCTCCATCTTAGCAACTTGGCATTTTGCTGACTGGCTCTGTTTAACCATGTTAGGGGGCTGTGATCTGTCATAACAGTGAATTTCCTTCCATACAGATAAGGCTGAAGATTCTGCAGTGCCCACACTATGGCTAGACATTCCTTCTCTACAGCTACATAGCATTCCTCCCTGGGTTGGAGCCTACTACTGAGATAAACCACTGGGTGCTCTTTCCCCTTTGAAGAAATCTGGCTAAGTATAGCCCCCACCCCATGGTTTGAAGCATCCACCTGCACAACAAATTCTTTGCTGTAATCTGGACTGGCTAACACAGGAGGTCCTCCCAAAGCTTCTTTAAGCTTCTGGTATGCCTGCTCATATGCTGGGTTCCACACTACCTTATCTGGCCTGTTCTTCCTTGTCAGGTCTGTGAGGGGAGCAGCTATGGTACTATAACTGGGAACAAACTTTCTGTAGTACCCTGCTGTCCCTAAGAATGCCGGCACTTGCTTTTTAGTAACAGGTGCAGGCCATGCCTGAATGGCTTCCACTTTGGCAGGTTCTGGCATTATCTTACCACTCCCCACTCTATGTCCTAGGTAGGAGACCTCCGCCATACCCACCTGACATTTGCTCGGCTTAATGGTCAACAATGCCCTCTGTAGTCTGCCCAGTACCTCCCTGACATGCTGAAGGTGCTCTGGCCAGGAATGGCTGTAAATGGCAATATCATCTAGGTAAGCAAGGGCAAACCCTCCTGCTCCTGCTAAGATACGATCTACCAGCCTCTGGAAAGTCACTGGGGCAATCCTCATTCCAAAGGGCATCTTTGTGAATGCATACAAGCCAAAAGGAGTCACAAAGGCTGACTTCTCTCTAGCACTGGGAGTCAAGGGCACCTGCCAGTAACCCTTGGTAAGATCAATGGTTGTAAGATACTTAGCCCCACCCAGCTGCTCTAGGGCTTCATCTGTCCTAGGCATAGGGTAAGCATCTGACTCTGTGTGACTATTTAATTTCCTGTAGTTAACACACAACCTGGTGCTGCCATCCTTCTTTGGCACCAGCACCACTGGGGAGGCCCAGGGACTGTTGGACACTTGAATCATCCCTAGTTCCAACATCTGCTGTACCTCCTCCCTCAGAGTCTGTTTGACTCTCTTGGGCACCCTATAAGGGGCCTGCCTAATAGGTCTTTGGGGTCCAGTATCCACCTGGTGCTACACTAGGTGGGTGCACCCTGGTTTCCCAGTGAACATGTCCCCAAATTAATGCAACACTGCTCAGATTTTTCGATCCTGGGTAGGAGATAGCTGCTGGGACATTGCTACCCCTTCCACCGAGGTGTCAGCCCGAGCCTCACTGAGGAGATCAGTCCCCAGATCTCCCTCAGACTCCTCCTGCAATTCACTGCAAATGCTCAGCACAAGGGCCTCCCTATCATGGTAAGGTTTCATCATGTTAACATGGTACAATTTGCGCCCCTGCCATCTACCTAGCAGTTCCACCATGTAGTTCCCATCACTTACCTTTCTTACCACCTTGTAGGGTCCCTCCCAAGCTGCTTGCAGTTTGTTGTGTCTGACAGGAATGTGAACCATTACCTGCTGCCCCACAGCATACTCTCTAGCTTGAGCATTCCTGTCATACCACACCTTTTTCTGTTTTTGGGCTTCTGACAGGTTCTCCTGGGCCAAGCCCATAAGTTCCCTGAGTCTTGTCCTGAAGTTTAGGACATATGCTATAACAGACTCCTTGTGAGACTCGCACTCACCTTCCCACTCGTCTCAAATTAAATCTAGATGTCCCCTCACCCTATGCCCATACAGCAACTCAAAGGCTGAAAAACCTGTGGATTCCTGGGGAACCTCTCTGTAAGCAAACAACAGATGGAGCAAATATTTGTCTCACTCCCTCTTAAACTGATCTGCAAATGGCCGTAGCAGGGACTTGATTGTAGAGTTTAACCTCTCAACAAGACCATTAGTCTGAGGATGGTAGGGGGTGGTCTTCATGTGCTTCACCCCACAGGACTTCCGCAAACTAGCCAGCAGGTCTGACTTGAAATCGACACCTCTGTCAGACGTATTTCTTTTGGGAAACCTACCCTGCTGAAAATCTCTAACAAAGCATTTGACACCTTCTCTGCCTCAATGGAGGACAAAGCCACTGCCTCAGGGTATTGTGTAGCATAATCCACTACCACTAGTAGTTCCACATACTTTTTCCCTGTGGAACTAGGGGTACTCAGAGGACCCACAATATCCATAGCTACCCTCTGAAATGGCTCCTGAATCACAGGCAAAGGCATCAAAGGAGCTCCCACCTTGTCTCCTGCCTTGCCTACCTTTTGGCACTGCTCACAGGTCCTACAGTACCCTGTTACATCTCTGGAGATTCCAGGCCAATAGAAGTTCTGCATAATATGCCTCTTTGGATGTTTTATGCCCATATGACCTGCAAAGGAATATCATGGGCTATGGCTAGAAGTGCTAGATGATAGGCTCTAGGCACTACCAACTGCTGTATTCTCTCACCTTCTAGTCCTCCCTCAGGGGTCCACTCTCTGTATAGTAACCCTTTGTCCCAGTATACAGATTACCCCTTTCCTTGAGAATCAGGTGTCTCCCTAGCTACCTGCCTCAGGCCTTGCAATGTAGGGTCTGAGAGCTGGGCCTGTCTCAACTCTCTCCTTGTAACCCTTCTCAACTCCCCTTCCACAGGAAGTCTGGCATCCTCTGACAGTGGTGCCTCACTGTCAGCCTGGGTACTACTACTCACCTCTACCTTTGCAGTCACTCTGTCCAAGGGGCCATCAGTACCCATAAGCAGCTGTGGCTCACTTCAGTCTTACTGCTACAGAGTAGCTTCCTCATTGAAGTAACCACCTCACCAATCCTGGCTGCAAGTATGCAGTCTGTCTGGGTGCTACTGGCAGATTCTGTTGTGGTAGTCTGTGCTGCCCACCATGGGTTCCTTGAGACCCATGAGCAGTACTGGGGGTCCCCTTCCTGTGCAAGGCTGTCCTGCTTGCCAGATATAGGTCTCCCTCCTTCCCCAACTCACCTGAAGTAGCACATTGTCTATCAGCTAACCAGATCCTCATGTCCTCAGGCAAAGTGCTAAGGGCTTGTTCCCTCACCAAAAGGTCTGCCAGCTCTTCAAAAGTGGTGACCTGACATCCACTCACCCACGTATGGAAATACATGCTCAATTCAGCAACATATTCACACATACTTTCATCTGCCTTGTGTCTGTGCTCACGAAACTTTTTCCTATACATTTCAGGTGTTAGCTTAAACAGTTCTAAAAGACATTTCTTTACAGCAGTATAATCAAAACATGCAACATCAGACATTTTAGCTTATGCAGTTATAGCTTTACCATGGAGTAAGGGCATCAGGAACCGTACCCAGAGCCCTTGGTCAACTTCATACTGTTTACATACTCTCTCAAACATATGAATGAAACTATCAAAATTATTCCCCTCTTTAAACTGCAGAAGAAATTTACTGACCTTTTGTGCTTCTGGGGTCCAGTTACTCCCTTCCCCATTACCTCCATGACTCTGGCGAAGAGTCACCATCTCCTTCTCATGCTGCCTCTGTCTTTCCTTTTCCTCAGCTTGCAGACGTAACAGTTTCTCATTCTTCTCAGCCTGAAAATGTCGCAGTCTCTCATTTGCTTCTAATTCCATACGCCTGGCCTCCAACTCAAGTCTCTAGCTCCAGCTGGATTTTTAAGTCCACTGCAGAAAGGTTGAGCTGTCCATTCTCTGAGGGAATTATATCTCCACTGCCAGTCTGATTGTCCTCCTGGTTGCTGTTTTCTGATGCAGTTGTAACCAAGGCTGCAATCAGGTCTGCCTTAGTCAGGTTTCCATGCACCAGTCCCCTAGGCTGGCACATCTCCGCCAGCTGGTTCCTTGTCAGCTTTCCATACTTCTCTGCTGACATGCTGCCTGCTCACCCTGACTAACTAAGCTAACAAAAGAAATAAAACAATTATGATTTGAACTCTGAGTATTCACTGCATGGCTGATTTAGAGTACTAAACACCTTCAAAGCTCACTGTACAGCAGCTACAGGATTCACTCTACCCACACCACTACAAGCCAATTAGTATTTGCCAACTAATTAATGTGTGATGCGGATATCCCACCACTGCCAAACAATATGTGAGGTGGATATCCCAACCACTGCCACCAATTAATGTGATGCCCATGCCCTGGCCCAGCAATCAAGGATCCTCAGTCCTCACCACTAACACCAGAGAAGGCATCTCATATATGAGGAAAGGATAACAAATACACACAGTAAAGTGCAATTTCCCTTAAGAGCGCACAGCAATCACACTCAGTCCGGGGCTGGTCTCTCCCTTGCTCCCCAGGTCCCCAATAAGACTCGTCATTGGCACAGCTATAAGGTCTATATCTCACCCTAGTGATCAAGCTAGAATCTCCAGCACCCTCTCTGTCCAACCAGTGCTTCGTGTCCCTGTCCAAGTAGCAGACACACACACACACACACACTTTGAGATAAGAGTTTACACAACCACACAGACACTTCTGGGGAAGGCTGGCACAGGTTCTCCAGCTGTGCCCCTTTTACCCAGACTATATGGTAGTACCAGCTGCCACCACCCACTAATAATTATCAGCTACTCAAAGGCCCTTAAAAGGGTGTCCAATTATTACTGTGCAATATTATCATCCAATTGGTAGATGTGACTAAACAGTCTCAAGGTTTATTAGAGTGACCTGGTACAAGATCCTTATATACATGCAATGTACTCTTAGAGCATGACGTATCTCTACACAAAACAGCCACAGTTAAAAGGTTTTAAAATATTTAATAATAAATAATTAAAACCACAAGACAATACTTTCTACTATACAGTGCTAGTCAAACGAGTTCAGAGATCGCACAGAAATACTTAAAATAAATCAGTAGTACAGTTCTGATATCACAGAAAATCACTTAGTCTAATCTTTATAGTCCTAGCTATTTCTACAAGAAAACACAAGTCTAAGATAACTTACATAAAGAGAGTATAATGCAGTGCTGTTGAGTTTGATAGTCAAGACAGAAATGCTTAATAATCTCTGGTTCTCACTGTTTAAATTGAAACTCCAGTTCTGCTAAACATTGCATCATCTTTTACACCTTCCTGATGTTCCCAGGCTGACAGAAACTGCATTTACATTCTTTTACACTTAGAGCAATAAAGGACATTCCACATGTAAATTCTGGTAATTAAATTTAGCCTTAAAACAATAGGCAGGAAGCCTTCATCTAGCCGGACTGGAGCCGACTTGTAAAACATCAAAGGCAGTGATGAAATCATTTTAATTTCAAAGGACCAACAAGAAATGCTTGACTTAGCTTTCTTTACAGCAGGCCACATTGTTTTAAGTTCAACATTCATATTTACATATTGATAGAATTATCTGCACGAGTCTAACTGGCTAGGCTGTCAGCCTTCACCCATCTCTACCAGTCTTCACACTCCCTATACATGGTAAAGCACAAGTAGTGTCATGTTTGGTATCCCTTTTACTGTATGTGTGAGTCAGAGAGAGGTGTCATTCCCTGGGTCCCTACTGTGTCAGTGTATGTGCTATACATTGTCTCTTTGCCAAGGCCTGGGCATATTGAGCACGCCTCCTTCTGCCTAAATGGGCAGGCTCAGGTAGCTCCTCCTCTGAGTCCCTCTGTGCCTGTAATGTGGCCTTGCCCATGCTGTTCCTGCTGCAGTTGTTTTTGCAGGATCATATTGTGTAACATGGCACATACTATGAACATTTGTGTACATGTAGCTGGAGAGTACTGCAAGGCTCCACTGGATATGTTCAGGCAGCGGAACCGTGACTTGAGCATCTCAAACACATGGTCTATTATGATTCTGGTTTGTGCGTGTGCCTCATTATAGAGTTCATGTTCAGGTGTATGTGCATTTCTGAGGGGTGTCATCAGCCACAGCCCCAGTGCATAACCAGCATCCCCCACTAGGTGGCCATATGGGATGTCCCCACTGGCAGATGACTGGTACAGCTGTGTCATATGCCAGATGTTGGAGTCATGATAGCTTCCAGGGCTGCCGGCACACACATTCAAGATAATGCCCTGGGCATTGCACATGACCTGGCAGTTGATGGAGGGGAAGCCCTTGCGGTTTATGTAGACCCTACCCTGCTCACCGGGTGGTGCTTTGATGTGTATGTGCGTGCAGTCTATAGCACCCACTACCTCAGGGTATTCTGCTATTTGGTGGAAGAGACACATATTGCTGGTCAGCGCCTCATGGGTGTTGAGGAAATATATGTGCTCACCAGCATGTGCTGACATGGCATCCAGGAACTGGTGGAGTACCCTGGATGCTGATGCCTGTAAGATCCCCATGATATCCCCAGTTGCCCCTTGGAATGTACCTGTGGCTAGTATTCTTAAGCCTACACATACCTTGGTATACACTAGGATAAGTTCACCTGTGTTGGTTCTGTTTGTGAGGTGTGGCTGGCACAGCTCAACGATTTGCTGTAGAATGTCCCTGTCCACTCTATAGTACTCCACTATCTCCAGTTCATGTAGCCCCTTGTAGGTTACCCTGAGTCTGTACACTCTTCTCCTTCTCCTCACTGTGGGTTGGTCATCAGCATTCACATCCTCACCACCCTCAGCCTCTTGCACATATTGATGTATGAGAGCAACAGCAGCCCCTAACATTTTGTTAGTTTTGTCAGGTTAAATTTCTCCTGTCTGTGTACACCGGTGGTGTAAAGTTTGTGGGAAAAAAACAGACTGGAAGGTGTTTGCATAGTTTATACTAGTGTGCTAGGCTGTTCCATGTGTAACTGGCAGATTCTGATACATTTCACCTGCCAGCTATGCTAGTTCTGCATGATTGCCTTCCTACTGCTGTTTTCCCTTTCCATTGCCTTCCCGTTTAAACCCAGAGGTGCAGCGCGCATATTCAGTGCTCACATGTGAACAGAGCTACTATTTCCTGTTTTTTTTTTTTTTTTGTTTAAAACCTGGTGAGTGGCGCGCACACTCATTTAGACAATGTAAACACTGCTAGGCAGCCTCAGACACACCCCTTCCTTATCTGTGCTTAGCTAAGGGCAAACATGAACCACAGAGCTCCAATAAGTTTAGAGCATGCATGACACTCCCCCTTATGAGGTCATCCACCTCTTAAACTTATACAATGGTGTTGCTGCACCTACATGGTTGGGTGCAAGCTAACACTGAGAGGAAATCTGTGATTCAGTATCAGTCCCCTCATTTGCATAAAACAGAATGCTAATTCATAGTTACCACACTCACACTCAACCTTCCCCCTTAACAACCACTGTTCCCTGGTATTGTTATCTTATGCATGCCATTGACAATTATGGCAAAATGCTGATTTGGGTTTAAAAGCTTATTTCCAAGTTGTTTTCTTATTTTCGGGCCAATCTCATTTGTGCACCGCTGCCCTATGCTTAAACGACCAAAATAGGCCAAAAAAAAGCTATTTTTTTCTAATTTTGAAACTATTTCTCATGCCAATTGCCATATATTTGGCGATTGGCATGCCTACTACATTGAATACATGCTTTCTTTCGAGCTGTCATGCCTCTGTTTTGTAATTTGCAGAAATGTATTAGGTTAGTAACCGGAAACATTTCTACATGTTACGCTATTCCTGCACAGATGCCTGCCTGCTTCCTGGATTGCTAATTCACCTCATTTGCATGGTTTTCACCAGAAAATGAGGTAATTAGCATATAGCAGTGGTGTCCATGTAGGCACGCTCGTGCACGTCTAGGGGGCTCGTTCCTGGATCGCTCGGTGGCCATATTGCTTGCAGCAACTCTTGCACTATTGAGGCACTCCGTGCAGAGCTTGCTGAATCTGGCCGACTATCTTTCCAGTGCTTTAAGTTTCAATAAGCACTGGATTGAGCATAAATCATTTAATCCAGGGAACCTGTACACATTTAGTCTAATGTTGTTAGTTTATATTAAACAGTATTTTATTTTATTTTTATATATTTACACATGTATATATATATATATATATATATATATATATATATATATATATATATATATATGTATATTATGTGTTAAAGATTTTTAATAGAAGTGTCATTTGAGATGATGTAATTTTGTATAAGAACCACAAGATGGAGTTCTTTATTGAATGACTTCGCCTGTTGTGATGTAAGTCTTCTTTTTTTGAGTCACATGATACTTTTAGAGGGGTATTTAAAATGTGTATTCTGCTTGTTTTTTATGTCTGAAGAAGTTTGGTTTATTATTATTGGACGAAAGCGCTAACATTAAATAGAAGTGCTTTTGTGCACATATTTCTTTGCTACCTCTCCATAGTTGTGTTTATCCTGTTTGTGTTAGACTAATGTACCTTTAATTTTTCTACAAGCTGTCTAAAATTTCTATAAATGTAAAATGATTGTCATATAACTTGTATCAGTTTTTAACCATCATTTTCATATTATCACTAATGTAATATGATTATTTAAACTGCATATGATTTGTTTTAGTTTTGAAAATTTAAAAATTATTGCTCTTAAAATGTTATGTAATAATTTAGAGCTTCTCTCCCTGGGCCTCCATTGAAAATGGACTTCTGCTCAGTTGGACTTTCCTGGTAATCAAATGTCAATAAATAAATAAATACATTTGTCAATGTTTTAAGTCCTCATATGTTAACAGACCATAAAAATAGATTTAAGTTTTTTTCTTGGTGAGAAATACCTTTTGACTCAGACAGGGCCTGGCTTGTGTGAAATGGTGCCCTAGAAGAAGGGCTCCATGACACTGCCAGTTGCTAACTCCCTCCCCACCCTCCTGTATACATACAAACTGCTCTTCTACTTCCCCCCATCCTGGCCTGTACACACCAACTAGATATTTTTATTCTTTTTCTTATATTTTGTCTTACTTTTCAGCTTTTTCCTTCATCTTTTCAACACACACCAACTGGCCAAGACTGCACTGTAGTAACTGTAGGGTAAATTACTTAATTAAACTGGAGGGCCTGGGGACCACTAGACCTCCTGGAAGCCATGGGAATGATCCAAGGTGTATTTCAGAGTCCTTTCTTAAATCCAATGATGGTTTGTAGAATAATCATGACTACTGGAATAAATTCAATCTTACTCTTCAAATTTTCTTTTTCCTGCATTCTTTGAACATACACTAACTGGCCAAAGCTGCATTTCAGTGACCATGGAGGAAATAACTGAATTAAGCTTTGGGTCTTAGGGCTGCCAGGCCATGAGAATCCATCAGGTTATAGATGCTCTGAGATGCATTTTAGAGGTTTTTTTTCCATTTGATCCAATGATGTCCTGAACAAAAATCATGATTAAGGAAAGAAATTCAGTGTTATCTTATTTCTTTCAAGGAAGAAATAAGTTGTGTCCAAGACTTAGGGTCATAAGTTCATAGGTTAGTAATAGGCTATCAGCCATTGTGGGACATTTTAACCCTAGCTAAGTTTCCCAACCCATTAGCATAGGTCTCAATCTTCCCAAATTACCCAGGAACACCCATTTTTAAGGTTAAATAAGCTTAATTTCCCAAATGACCGATTTGGGTGCAAGTGCACCTGAGATTTGCAGTCAAGCGACCTCTATTCCAGCTGTAGATGTCACAGCCAATCAGAGTGTCACCCTACTGCAACTAAATTGCATGAGGCTGGCCAGTTTCATTTACAGAGTTACTGTTAGTATGTGAAAGTGGCTGCAGCAGATCTAGTATACTTTTAAGTGTTCAATTAGGTCCACTCTGTCTGCTACTCCACATATTGACAGAGTATACCAGTGCTGTTTGTTTGTTGTTTTAGACAGGAATGGAAGAGGACAACACTAACAATAGGAATTCTTCATGCTAGTTTGAAGACTGGATTTGTTGCTGTTGCTGAAAAACTCATCTCGAGGAGTGAAGAAGACTAGAAAACTGTTCCATAGTGTGTTGGAGTGGCATTAAGGATTTCCCAAAGAAACATACAGAGTGGAGAAAAGGAGTTAATAATTTTTTTCCAGGAGGTTTGAGGTTTATTGTGCAATGTGGATTGGATTTTATTTAATTTCCTTCTTTTCCTGTAGACACAGCTAAGTAACCCAACCGGCTACTTCTTACTTGTTTGTAGCTTGCTACCTAGTGCATGTACACCACTGCAAGCAATGATGTTTAGTAAGTCTGGGGGTCAAATTAATTTATGCCTCATATTTTTGGTCTGTTCCTAATAAAAGTTTTGTTATTCTGCAAATCAATGAGAGTTGAAGCAACTGAATGTGTGTGGGTATTTCCATTAACATGCTTATTTAAATATGTAAATTTTATGTTAATTAGGTATCCCTGATTGTCCCTGATTTTAAGGTCCTGTGTCCCTGATTCTGTCATCTGGAGGTTGAGAAGTATGCCCATTAGGTGTTTTGGCTACCCTTATCTATTCATTGATTAGATTCATATTTACAAACAGTGATTATTCATGGGGCCCCAAGCATGGTAGATATCATTTAGTAGTTGCCTTTGTCCCTTGGAGTAAATTTACTATTTCAAATCCAGTGATCCAAGTTACACTTAAATAGGGACAGGGATAAGCTTTGTTTTACATGGATGAAATTCAGTTCAAGTCACTGTTCTGTAAAGGCTCATTTAGCTGCAGAACTGAGTTTCCATCAAGGCTCATATTTCTTGCCCTCTGCTTCTTTAAAGGTGTTCAAGGCCTTTCTGAAGGGCACATTTTGTGTAAGACCACCTTTAAAGCATCCTTTAGCTCTGTGGATCTCTGTTCATTACTGGAAAAAATGTGCTTTCCTACATTTTAGCCAACAACATTTGAAGAATTTGAATTCTTATTCTGAAAAATGTTTTTTTTTGTTGCCATCATTTTAGCTAGAAGAATGTCTGAGTTCCATACCCTATTAGTCACTCTCCTTATTTTTTCATACGGATAGAGAGTTCTTGTATACAAGTCCTTCCATTATGCCTAAAGTAGCTACTGAAACTAATCTCAACTAGTCAACACATTTAACAGGCTACTCTGTAAGAATACATTTTACACTGATACACATATATATAAAACACATTTTATGTGGCTAGATCCAAACCTATTAAAAAAAAAAGATCCTTTCAAAAAGAGACTTGGATATATCCAAAGGTATTTCAGCAAAGTATTTAACTGAGTAAATGCAATATGCCTTGGTCCTCTGTTCCTAGAACACACTCTGCTCTTTAGAGCAGTGAGCACCTCTCAAGCCTTTTTTCCTGCAATGCAGCCTTGGATTATATTTAGTGAATACTTGCACAAAACAACAAAAGCTGAATGAGATATCCAGGTCTAGGCTTTCTTATAGGGACATAGAAATTCCTGGTGTGGTTCCATGACCATGAGCAAGACCACACACAAAGATTAACTTGTGAATCTGTTGTGCTGTTTAGAGGATGGATGTACTCATACCATATTCAAATGTTATACTTACCATAAAGTCAGAGTTTTTTTTTTAAATCCATTTTAATAACTTTTCAGTCAAAATTCATGTTATATAGATCAGATTTAACTAATAACAATGACTATAAAAAAGTTTAACAGTGCCTTACTTACGATGGTAACCACAATTTCACATTCCATAAGCACCAATTAGGAACAAAGCTTGTTATCTTAAGATAACTAAAAAGCACAACTGCATAATAAATGCTAATGTTACTACATCTGCTGATCCCATTAACATCAGTAATAGCCATCCAAATTTCCTTGTAAGTGTTCCTTATTGTCCTCAACCTCAAAGGCAATACACAATTGTGTGCAGTACTCATTGTAATTGGAGCCACCTATACTGAGCCAGAAGATATAGCAAACCCACTGGCCAATAAATTCAGCTCCAACTTTACCCCTCTCTCCCCTCAAACTTCCCTTAGGAATATCATCAAATATAACCCCCTCTGCCCACTATCACTAGGGAACAGGTCCTTAACGCTCTCTCTAAGGCCAAGAGCACTGCATCAGTGGACCCAGACAATATCCCAGGATGCTTTCTAAATAGCATGAAACATGCCCTATCAGGCCCTCTGGAATTGATATGTAACTGTAGCCTCCAATCAGGCTTTGTGCCTCATGAATGGAGAACAGCAACAGTCATCCCTCTGCACAAAGGTGGGCCATCTACAGACCTTGGAAACTACAGACCCATAAGTCTCACTGGTCTTATATGCAAAGATATGGAAGGAATTATCATGGTAATGATCAATAATGATATAGTAAACCTCCAGACACTAGACCCAACCTAGTCTAGTTTCGACAAGGGCAGATCATGCCTAGTCAACCTGATGGACTTCTTTGAGAAGGTCACCAAAGCAATGGATGAGGGCAAAATGGTTCACACTGCCTACCGTGACCTGCCCAAGGCATTTGACACAATACCTCATTCTGGCATTGTTGACAACAAACAAAAGAGGTTAGGTACAAACCAGTATGTCATCCAGTGGATAACCAACTGGCTTACAGACAGGACCCAGGAAATTAGAATTGGGGAGTCCACCTTTACAAAGAGGCCAGTCACAAGTGGAGTCCTTCATGGATTGTTCCTTGGATAGCTGCTTTTTGGCATTTACTACTCTGAAGTCAAGGCAAATGTCAGTGGTATATGCCTGAATATATTTGCAGTTGATTGCAAACTGGGAGCTGTCATTGAATCTCACACTGACACAAATGTTCTTCAGAAAGGGTTGACACAGACAAACAACTAGTGTCACAGCCATGGACTAAAACTAAATACCAAGAAATGCATAATAGTACCCTTCAGGAAGTCATCCACCTTTGGTAACTATTATATTGACAGTACACCCCTTAGAGTTTATTATTTATTTTATTTATTTATTTTACATTTATTTACCAGGAAAGTCCGACTGGACACATGTCCTTTTTCAGAGGAGGCCTGGGGAGAAAAGCTCCAAATTGAACAAACAACGTGACAGTAACAGTACAAGTGTGCATAGTTCAAGGTGCTAGATACTATTTAGTCTAATTCTGTACATGCATGAGGAAGTTAGAAACTCTGTAAAACAAAATTTAATGTCATAGTTTAAACAAATATTACAATGTTATAGAACACTGGGCATTCCAAAGTTTCAAATGTACAATCAGTATTTACAAAGTATATAACATTACAATGTTATAAAACAATGGGCATTCCAAAGTTTCAAATGAACAAAACAATGGGCATTCCAAAGGTTCAAATGAACATTCAGTGTTTACAAAGTATATCAATAGCTACATTGTGAAGACAGAGATATTCTTCCTGATGTCAGAGTTAATACTGAGAGTTGATGTTAGGCAAGTAGTAGGTAGAATAGACTGAGGAAGGCGTGAGACTAGAAAGACCTATAGGTTATTCTGAGGTAGTGGTAAGGCTAGAGAGTGAGATGTGGCTGTTAGAGTTTGAGAGGTGGCTGTTAGTCAGGGGTAGAGCAAGGACACAGCCATTTGTTTAAGAGGTAGCTTTTTAGAGTTGTTTTGAATTGCGCTAGGGATGCAGTGGTAGTAATGTTTTCTGGCAGTTCATTCCAGATTTTTCCTATGTAGTTTGCGAAGAGGGACTCCCTGTTTGATTTTTGGATAGATACATTTTTATATGGTGTTTGCTGGAGGAGCATAATGGTCTGTTAGCGGTATAAGGTTGAAGAAGTGTTTGTAGGGCAGGTGCTTTCTCAGGGTCAAAGAGGAATTTATGGGTCATTGTTAACTGTGTGTAGTGAAGAATTTGGGGGAGCTCCAGCCAGATGAGTTGCTTGAGTGCAAGACAATGGTGGGATGTAGCTGGTAAGTTTTAGCATATTTGGCAATTTTATTGTAACAGGATTCAAGTTTTGTATCTCAGATTTCTTTAGGTTAGTGAGTATGGGGGCTGCATACAATAGTGCGGAGATTAAGTGGGTTTGAGCAATGGCAATCTTGGTATTCTTAGTGAAGTAGTGTTTGTTCCTGTATAATGTACCAAGATTTTTATGTACTTTTTTTTTACAATCTGAGAAATGTGAATGTTGTATTTAAGTTTGCAGTAGATTTCTACTTCTAAAAGTTTGGTGTGAGGTGATGGGGTTATGATGCTGTTGTTAAGAGAAGAGATGTTAAATGTGTTAGTGGGAGAGGCATGTTTGTTAGGCTAGAAGACCATAAATTTGTTTTTTTAGGGTTTAGGATTAATTGAGCATTTGTGAGCCATGATTCAACTGCAAGAAAGGCTTTATTTGTTAGATTCTGAAGTTCTAGTAATGAGGATGCAGTACATATTACTGTTGAGTCGTCTGTATATTGGATGAGGGAAGCCTGAGGGATTGACAAGTGGAGGTTATTTGTAAATATTGAGAATAGAAGTAGGCCTAAGACAGCTCCTTGGGGAACTCCAGGGGTTACTGGCAAAAGGGGTGATAGGGTCTGTTGCCAAGAGACTGCTTACTGGTGTCCAGTGAGGTAATCTTGGAACCAGGCAAGGGTAGAATTAGAAAAAATTAGTTCAGAGAGAACATTTAGAAGTTTAGTATGTGAAACCACATCAAAGGCTTTTGACAGGTCAAGGAAGATAGAAGATACATAGTTACTGTTGTTCCTGTGATAGTTTGACAGTATTAGTAAATTACATTAAAGCGGTTGATGTGTTATGGAAAGGTCGAAAGCCATGCTGGGTGTTTGTTAGGAGTTTGTTAGTATGCAGATAGTCAGTAACTTGCATGTGAACTACTCTCTCTTTAGATAGTGGTGATAATACTGTAATTGGATGATAGATAGTGAAATCTGTTGATGAGTCACCTTTATGTAAGGGAATAATATAAGAGGTTTTCCAAATGGGAGGACTTGATGTTCAGCTGTGGACCTGTTGATTAGTATTGATTTAGGGTAGGCTATGTCATCTGCTGTTAGCTTTAGGCATTCTGCAGGTAGGTTGTCTGCAGCTAGAGTAGTGGGTTTTAATTTTTTCAGTATTTTTTTTATTGTGTCTGTTGCTACAGGTTACAAGGAGAAGGCAGATTTAATGTTGGCAGTGGGAATGGAAAGTTTGATAGATGACTGGGTTTGATTGTTTGACAATGCTAGGATGGTTTCAGTAAAATATTTATTAAATTGAGTAGCAATAGTGTCTGAATTATTAGTAGTAAAAGGAGGGGTTGTTCAGGTTTTGCCTGGTAGAAGGAAATTGTTTATTGTAGACCAGATTTTTTGTGGGTTTTATGGTGTTTAGATTGAATTTTGGTGTAGTAATTAACTTTGTCTAGTTTAATTTGCTTCTTTGCTTTATTTCTAAGTTCCTGATAAGTTTGTAAAGTGAGTTTGAGCCTATTATTTTCCAGGCTGACCAGGCCTTATCTCTAGCTTTAAGAAGTGATAGTGTTTCTTTTTTTAGCCATAGGGCATAGTTAGATTTAACACATATATATCTGCTGGGAGCTTGAGAGTTTAGTATGGAAAGGAAAGTGAAGTTGAAATAGTCAACAGTTTCCTGTAGGGGTAGCTGTTTCAATGGTGCCCAATTACGATGTTATGTATCTCTATGAGTTTGTTGGGGTTTAGTTGTTTTTTTTTTCTTATTTGTAGTAGAGTGGGTTGTTTAGTTGCATTTTGTTCTTTTCTTGACTACAAATGTTGGATAGTGATCACTGAGGCTATCTGGCAGACAACCAGAGTAGGGATAGAGGGCTGGCCTATTTGTTAATATCTAGAGTGGAGTGTTTGTTAGATGGCTTATTAACCCTAGTGGGGGATTGGATGAGTTGAGAGAAACCATGTAGGTTAATGCAGTTTTGGGGGTTTGGAGAGTAGCAATCTAACCTGTCTGTGTTGAGGTCACCATTAATGAGCGTTTCCTGAGTTTTGTTACACCAATGTAGAATATTTCTTAGCATATGGATATTGTCCCCTGGTGGCATGTAGATACCTATAATGTATATATGTTTCTTGAGGTTAATGTTCACTTTGGCAAATACTATTTCAGCATTGTTAAGGTTTAGAGTTTTTTCAGCAAGTGTTTCTATTGAGAGGTGTTTTTTAAAGTGTAGGACTACACCTCCACCTCTTTTGTTTGTTCTGTCTGAACGTATGATGTTATAACTTGGTGGTAGTATTTCATTACTATTGGTGTTTGGATTTAGCCAGGTTTCCGTGAAAAGTACAATGTCAGGTGAGTAAAGGGAGAGGTTAGTGTAGAGTTTGTGGATCTTATTGTTTACACTTCTTATATTCATATTCAGTATTAGGATATCAGCTTTGTCCCTATTAGAAATGATTGATGCCTGATTACTGTTTAAATGTGTGCCAGATTGTGAGACTAAGCCGGAAGGTTTGCAGCTGGGCCAGGGTTTGGATGTATGTCCCCGCTAAGGGCTAGCTGTAATGCTATGTTGACCACAAATTTCAAGAACCTGATAATGTTTTTATCATATTTCTGGGAGATACTAGGTACATTAGGGTGAGAACGAAGTGAAAGTTTTTCTTGGTTTAAAGTTGGGTTTTTGAAGATGAAACTACATATGGGGATATTTATAGGATTGAGTGGTAGGGGATGGGTGTTAGAGGATGAGCGAGAAGGGGGAGGTTTGAAAGGAATGGAATGACTAGAGGTGTTGTAGGCTGCTACTATTAGTAGTCCTAGATAGGCAATCAGTAAGAGTAGCTGTTTCAATGATTTAGTAGAAAGTTAATAGTTCTTGGGACTGTTTGTTTTGGGAGGTCTGTTAATGGTGGTCATTTTTGGCTATGGTGAATGGCTTAGTTAAGGAGTTAAGTTTTTTTGACTGTAGCGGTAAAAAGAAGTGGTGGGTTATGATGAGGGGTGTGGATTTTCTGACTAGTGGTAATAAGGAAGTGGGAGGGTATAGAAGAGGAAGAGTAGGGATGAATTGCTTTGGGTGGTGTAATTTGACTGAAAGTTTGGATGAGAGGTGCGGCTATGGAAGTATAAATGTAAGGAAAGTAGGGGTGTATGGGAATGGGAGGAGGGTAGGGGAGCACAGTGTGAAGCTTCAGCGCAACGAGGGTGAATGAAGTGAGCTCGCCCAGGTTGCATATTTGGCGAACTACAAAAATCAATCAGCAAGGTAGGTTCAAGTAGATAGGAGAGCTCTTGTATACTAAGAGAAGAGGAGGATAGTATGGCGTCTGTTTTTTGAGGTGAGGAGGCGAAAAGATTATCATTGGTGGCTGAGTTTAAAGGTTATACAAGTCTGAGGGGAAGGAAACCTTTGGCCGGGTCAAGAGATAGTTGGGAAGGAACTCGGGAGAAAAAGGACACAGAGAAGGTTAGACAAAAGGAATCAGATATTAATAGGATAAGTGAATGTATAGCCACTAGCTACTGAATAGACAAGATTAAAGTGGATCTCTGTGAATTAGAAGCAGGCCTCTACTGATTATCAACAAGAACCAGTAGATATGAACAGCTTGAGGTAGAGTAGATAGAGGTCAGCAGGAGGAAGAGGGAGACCGAGTGGAGAGAGGGGATGTATGAGGGCTTGTCAGTTGTAGGTCAAGAGCTAGAGCAATGTAAGAATGTTAATAATATAACTAGCCAGTATTGTACCTACATTAAATTCTTCAGGTGCAGGATCCCGTTGGAGTGTTGAGTAGATTGACAAATGACTGTGGATTTAGTCTTTAGGTTTGGCTGAGTTCCTTGAGATTACAGGGGCCTCATTATGGAGGGCTAGCTAGTGGAAGATGCACATCCTGTTAAAGAAGAAGGAGAGACTTATTATATATGCAGACACTTAGGCATTACAGCCAGGAGAACAGTAAAAAAAAGAAAAATGTTAGGTTGAAGAGGCAGCAGTGTTAGGGAGAAATAGTAGATAGATGAAGGAGACACTTATGAAGAATAGGACAACAGTGTAGGTAGGAGAAGGGGGCTGTGGGAGACAGTAAGGCAAGAATGTGAGTTGGACAGAAGGAAATATACAAGGGTTAGACAGAGAAAATGGGACTTGTGTTAGCCAAGACAAAAGAGTAAAGGAACTGCTCAAAGTGAGTAATAAACACTGAGGTGAGAGGTCTGGGTCAAGTTAATGGGGGGAGAGGTGAAAGGGGACTGCACGCAAACAGAAAAAGAAGAGTGTGTGTTGTGTAGAATAATGGCAATAAGACAATAATAAGGCAATCACCTAATTTGTTGTATGTAGTATCACACAACCTTTTAAGATTATAAGGGTTAGGAACTCAGATACTATGCTTTGCAAAACCAATACGGGTTAGTATCGAAGACCACAATAATCAGTTAAGTGGTTACGATCCTGGCTCAGACCCACACACCTTTCATAAAATCAAATTTCCCGTGCTGGTAAATAATCAGATTCTGTTTCCTAGGAGGCAACAATGCAAGGTAGAGAATACTGTCAGAGAAGAATGGGAGTTCTCATAGGAACCCATGTGTGGGTCAATAAGGGCAGTGAAATTAAGATGTCCACTTTATATTAGGGAGCTAAATGGCACCACCGTTTGGATGATGAGTAGGTTACACTACATGAGATATATTTGAGCGGTGGACTTGGATTATGGGGAGCATGAAATTATGTTTTAGATGGGGTGTTTTGCAGGGTGGTATCCATGCTTCTGATACAAAATGCAGGCGGGAATGCCTGTAATTCCAGGTGATAGTAGAGCACTGGTGACTGAGTTTAAAGGTTATACAAGCCTGAGGGGAGGGAAACCTAGCTAGTGAGTTCTCAACATATACTCTGAGGCCACACAACTTCTAATGGTAGTGCCTATACACCGTGATATACAATGGCTTCTTATCACAACAGTAGAAACAATGAATATTTGTGCAGGCTTAATCCACAGTTAACATTGCGGTCAGCAATAAAACAGTAAAAAAACAGCAGTGGTTACAAACAGTACCTATTGAATCTTGACTGTGCAGTCATAATATACAACTTGCAGACATTGGTTTCATCCTGTAACAGTTGAGACCATAGCATACTTTAAACTAGTTCACAAGGCAGAGTTGACCCAGTGGTTAGGACACACAGACAGTAATCTAGCTTTTGATCATCATGTGTCTACAATAGTGAGGAAATCATTCTACATTGTGCAACTTATAAACAAAAGTATGACATCTAAGTCCAAGGAAGTTACTGCTACACTGTATTTGATTTGGCATTCATCCAACAATTGGAATGTCCACATAGGTTCTTCACTAAAAGGAATACAGGGAGTAAGTAAAATGTGCTATGCAGACCGCCTCAAGGCCCTATCCCTGTATTCTGTCTCCTAAAGGCTGTTGAGGGGAAATCTATGCCTGGCATACAGAGTACTGTCAGGCCACAATCTGATGGATCTCTTGCATATCCACAAAATAAACAGCACCAGAATTAACCATTCTAAAGACTTAAACCTTGCCTGTGATAAAAGTAGAACCTTTTGAAGAAATAAGTAACTATCCCTGATACTACCCTGTCTCTGGAACAGGCTCCCCATCCATATCAAGCAGAGTTCCTTGCAACTTGGACAATTGGATGGGCAACAGGAAATTCATCCCTAGTTTGGCACCTATGTCTCTATTGGACAAAGGCAACCAGTAAAGGGTTTATCTGCCAGGCCCCTGCATGTAAATGTTTCATTTCCCAAGTCCCTGCTTACACTTATCAAGGGCACCAGAACTTGTCAGAGATTTGGGATGCATCACTAGGCTTAAAAAGGCCCTCGTGGTCGTTAGCCTAGTAAATACCTTTGAACCTGTAAAAGAAGCACAGGAATTTAAGAACTTCTGCATACCTCCTAATCTAGTGGCTATTTTGCTCTTACTGTGATATAATTGCTCTACAGTGACCCAACATTCTTTTGGTAAATGAGGCATTGGTGAGATTCATTTGTAAATAATACCTTTTTTAGCTGCATTAATTAAGACTTGTAATAGACCACCCAGACTCTTAGCAAGGGTGGAGTGATGGGATAGTTGCCCCGTGTACAGGCTAAGAGGCATAATTGGCACTGTCAAAGAGGTGCCAATCAATCCCTGCAACAGTGCATATAATCACCTAAATGGTTGCAACTTGGGTTGCGGCTGCTTAAATGACAGTTAATGCTTGCTTTAAGGGATGTGATTGGCAGTGTGTCATAATTTAAGAGTTTCTGATTGCTAGTCCAGAACTGATTGCTAACTCTTAGAGTGCTGTGTTAATAATGCTGTTGTCAGTGTGTCAGATTTTTTATATGGCCTCACCTCTGAAGGAATTTTTTTTGCACTCATGGTTGAGGAGGGAGGACCTGATGGAGGCCTTCTAATGTTTGACAGTTGACCTAACTGCTGCTTTGAGAACACCTATCACATCTTCTATTTCAAGAGAATGAAAAATGACTAATGGGTGAGAGACAGCAAAGCCTTTCTCAAACACCAGCTCAGAACTTTGATGTATAGACCATGTTAAAAACTTTGAGTGGTGGGGTATTTCCAAACTACATGTACATACATTCCTACTTTTGATTGCTGACATCTCTAGCAGTCTGGGAAAAGTGTTGAGAAATGTGATGAATCTGCTCTGGGGTAAGAAACAACTGGTTCAATAATTTCCAAGTATAAATTCTTCATTTCAGAGAAGCAGTGATCAGAGCATAATAGGATATATTGAAACCTTAAGACTCTTGGAAGGGACAGCCCACCTATTTAATAAATTATTTACCCCCAGTACCTGTAAAGTGATCCTTCAAAAAGGCATATAGCTTGGACATAATCTATCATGCATTATCCGGCCTGAGCAATTTCTCTAGAGCTAATACATTAAAGAAGGCTACTCTTAAAATTTCCAGATCTGTGTGCTGATTTCTGAAGGGGAAGAGGCACCAGAGATCACATGTCCAATACCTGTTGGTCAGTAGAGGAAGCAAGGAAGTTCTAGAAAAATATCTCCATAATTTTATTGATGAGTCTAAAGTCTTTGACTATGTGGACTGTGTGGACTATAACAAACTGTGACAAGTCCTTAGAGATATTCAGGTACTGCATCACCTTGTTTGCCGTCTGAAGAATGTGTATGTGGCATAAGAAGCAACATAACTGAATGTGGAATGACTGAATGGCTCAAGTTTGGGAAAGGAGTGCAACAAGGCTATATATTATAATCTTATTTCATTTATATGCTGAATATATCACACCAAATGGTAGGTTAGATGAATCAGATGCATGAATCAAAATTGTTAGGAAAGAGAATACTGGTGTGACAACTGAAAGTGAGGAAGTGTTGAAGAGCCTGTTGGTGAGGGCGAAATAGAAAGTGCAAAAGCTGTCTTGCTGATCAGCATCAAAAAAGTAAAATGATGTCACCTTGTATTATCTGTTCTTTGCAAATAGATGAGAAAGAAGTGGAGGCAATGACAAATTTTATTTTGCTGTGCTCAAAAGTCTGTGATTGATGATTGCAGCTATGAAGATGAAAGACTCTTGTTTCTTGGAAGAAAAGCTATGACAAATTTGGATAATATTTTGAAGGGCAAACATGTCAAATTGTCAGTAAGTTTCCATATAGTCAAAGCTATGTTTTTCTCAGTAGTAAGACATGGCTGTGGGAGCTGGATTGTAATTAACACTCCAGAAAATCCGTGCTTTTGAACTGTAGTATTTTAGACATGCTGGAAATTTCTTGGACTGCAACAAGATCAGATCAGGAATACTTAAAGAAATAATGCCAGATTGATCTGATGGTAAAACTAAAACTCAAATGTTTTCTCCACAAAATGCAAAGACAGGATTCACTATAGAAGGTACGTATGCTGAGAAAGGTCGAGGGCAAATGGACAAGGGAACAGCAAAGTAGTGAATATAAATTTTGCAAGAGTTGAAGAAAGCAGTTGTTGACAGGCAAGCCTGGTGTGCTAAAGTTCTTGAGACCATGATGAGTTGTACTTGCCTCAATGATTAAACAGTAACAGCAGTGCTAAGGACTCATCAAACTTTGCCACCTTCCCAGATAATGAAAATAATCACCCGGTTTGTATTAATATTGCACATCTTCAAATGAAACTAATTGGCTTGCTGAAAAAGCTACTTCCATATCTTCAATCCTAATCCTACTGTCTTCTCTAAGGGAAGTATCTAAGTCAGTCATAAAAAGTTGTGGCAGCAATTTCTGATGCAGAAAGAAAAGAGCCTATGGATATTTCTGAGACCTGCCAAATCTGGCTAAGTTGACAAAATATGCTAGTTACATATTGCAATATGCTTATTTGAAAGAAGCCAATGCAGTCTTCATAAATTAACTTCCATTACATGACTTTCTTAAACATAAATTTAGGCCCTTGCACCTCAGGAATGAGGGAGTGAACTTACTGTTGCTTAAAAGGGGCTGAGTATTCAGAATTCCACCTCAGAAGTATCCAACATAGTTTTTTGGATGGAACATACTATGAAATGTCTCATGACTCTTGGAGTAATCTCCTAGATACTGGATTTAAGGATTCCAATCAAACTCATACTGCGCTATAAAAGAGGGAGTGAGGATGAAGTTTGCTGACCCCATTTTCATGTACCACCCAGAAAAAAATGACAGATCACGATGAGCAAGTCCATCCTTGATAACATACCTGCCCATTTCCCCACCTCTGTTTGTTTATGTTTACTTTTGCCCATTTTGTACAGTATACTACAGATCTGAGAGGAGGGCCCTGGATCTTGTGTTATGGGTAAAGGAGAAGGACTTAGCAACTTGAGAAAGTTTCAGATGCTGACCTATCCTAACACCTGACAGCACTAGCCTGCTGTTAATGAGGATATACCTATTTCTCCATGGGTAAGTACATACCTTTTGTGTAGTTTGTTTTCAAGTTTTTAATTGGCTCTTCATTTCAAGGTCTTTTTTGGTTTATGAAATTCCTTGCTCGCTTATTGCCATCTGAGGTACTGTCTTGATATTGCTTCCTATTGTGCTATTCTTGTTGCCATTATCGTAATATGCTGTATTCTAGTTGTACATGTTCATTTTGATATCATTTAAGAATCAAAATAATAAGTGGTTATTACAGTACTCCATCACTATATCCTACAGACTGCTAAGATTAGACCTGTGAATGGCATACAAGGCATCCTCTTATCCAATACTGATGTATTTACTGTACATTAGCAAGTCGAATGGCATCAAAATGATTCAGTCTAGGGATCTAAACCTGTTCTGCAACATCAACAGAATGGTTTGGAGGGATAGGTATATCTTGCAGAGGATACCACTGCTGTAGAACAGACTCCCCATCCACATAAACAGAGCTCATCCCTGTCCATATTCAAGTGCAACTTGGATCTATGGATGAGAAACAGAAAATTTATCCCAGGACTACCCCTCCCCCCCCCATACTACTAAGGGACAGAGACATTTCCTAAATGCTTTATCCCATCCATAGGTCCCCTTAAATTAGCTATGGTACGATCCCAGTTATTCTCATTAGGGGTAATATGTAATTATCGACCATAGAATGGGTAAGGCCAATCTCTAACCAAATGGGATAGGTTAATTCAAGCACAAAAAGGGAATTAGGCTTAAAATGGCCCACAAGGGCTGCTAGCCTAGTGCTTACCTATGAACCTATGAAGCTGTAATAATCAAAAACACCAGGGAACCAATGAAGTTTTAACTAATGATCCACCACAAAAACACCACCAGTCAGGCAGGTACCCCAAAAAGTCTAGTTTATAGACAAAACAAAACCAACACTGTGGTAAAAGGCAGTTAAGCACTTTCATCCTCAAAAAGGACTATCAAAACTGCTACCTCAAACCACTGACTAACTTAAATAACAGATGCTTACAATTAAATAACTGATGAAACAGTATATAACCCTGCCATTAAAAACTACCAATAAAAGCTAGCCAATAGAAGTTAGACACCTATTGAAAGTTATCGGCTTACTGATAAGCTGTAGCACAAACAACAATAATACATATTTGAGTAAATGAACTTAGGAGATAAAGTGCTGCTTGTATCTTAAAACAGGTACAATAGAAGCATACTCATTAAGCCCAGAAAAAAAATGTGCATCTAATCGCAATTGCCACAAGAGTTTTTGTTTAGCTAAAAAAGTCTTTCCAAGGACCCACTTGGTCAGAGTCATTAACCTTTTCCAAAATAAAAAATACAAACTTTTTAAAATCTTTACATACTACAGACTGTTTAACACGCATATCATTGCAATTACCTTTGACAGTGTCTTGATAATGTTCATAAATGCATTTTCTCAGCCTTCACTCTGTCTTATTCAAGTAAAATGCGACACAAAAGATGCATTGACTTAAATAAACAATGTTCGAGTATTTCACTCGAACCTACATGAACATTTTATACTACTTATGTAATTTATCACAAAAGTACTTCTAGTGTTGGGTATGTACTAACACTGCTTACAGCTGCCACATTTGTTCATTATTGCTAACCTGCTAGTTGACAGATTCAGTGCAAACTTCAGCGCCCTATCCCCTCCTACCATATCCCAAAGCATACCTGGCACCAGCCCTCTGCCTAGTATCCCTAGAGAACAGGTCATCTCTGCACTCACCAAGGCTAAAAACATGGCCTCAGTGGGACCAGATAATATCCCAGGTTGTTCACTAAACAATCTAAAACAAGATCTAGTGCACCCACTTGGCATTCTGTTTAATCATAGCTTGAGAACTGCCTATAGTCCTGCAGAATGGAGAACAGCAACAGTAATCCTCCTGCACACAGAGGGGGGCATCAATTGACCCTGGGAACTACAGACCCATAAGTCTAACCAGCCTCATCTGCAAGGGCATAGAAAAAGAATTATCATGGACCTCATCAATAAGGACATATAGGCAACCTCCAAATGCTGGACCTAACCCAGTTTGGCTTTGTTAAGGGTATATCATGCTTAATAAACCTGGTATACTTCTTTGAGAATGTCACCAAAGCCATGGATGAAGGTAAGACAGTGCACACAGCCTATCTTGACCTTGCTAAGGCTTTTGACACAATTCCCCACTGTGGCATTATTGAGAAACTCTCCCAGATAGGGATTAATCCTTACATTACTAGATGAGTAGCCAATTGGCTCACTGACAGAGCACACTCTGTCAGAACTGGTGACTTCACCTCCACCAGTAGACCCCCGTCACCAGTGGAGTACCAAAGGGGTTTATGCTGGGCCCCTTACTGCTTGGCATCTATTTCTCAGGAGTCCAGGCCAAAGTAGATGGCCTTTGGCTCAATAAGTTCGCTGATGATTGTGAACTGGGAGCAATCACTGAGTCCCTCAATGATGTCAACATATTATAGGAAAGGTTAACACAAACAAATGATTGGTTCCAAAACCATGGTTTGAAACTAAATGCATAAAAATGCATTATTATTCTCTTTGGCAAAATGGAATCCCCTACAAATTACAATATTGATAGCACCCCCTGATTTCCAACCCAGTGGTGTGAAACTTGGGAACATAGGTTGATAGCAATCTGAGCTTTGACCACCAAGTTTCCACAGTGGCAAGGAAAGTCTTCCATGTTCATAGGTTCATAGGTTCATACTAGGCTATCTGCCCTAGGGCATTTATAAGCCTAGCCAGAATGTGTTTGGCTTTTACCACCCATTTTAAATTTATTTTGCTATGCCCTTTTTCGAGGTTAGTATACTGTGCCTCTGTCTAACAGTGACACAGAAGTGATACCCGGGGTAAAACTACAATTTCCCATCCACTCATCAAGATTCCTCTTGAAGAGAGTCAATGAGGGACTCTGCCTAACCTGGACTGTGATTTTATTCCAGAGTGAAGGGAGCCTCTGGGTTATGAATCTGTCCCTCCAGCATGTCCTATTTATTTCAGTGCTGAGGTTCAAGTCTCTTGAGCGTAGTTCGATGGGATTTGGATTTTCTGAGGTGCAGCATGTCCATTAATTCCGGGTTGGACATGGCTTTATACGTCAGGCACAGATCGCCTCTGAACAGGCGGTATGCCACTGAGTAGAGCTGGAGTTTCTTTAACCAGGCAGCATATGGCATCTGTTTGAGCCCTTTGATCCTCTTGGTGAGGTACTTTTGGGGTCTTTCCAGTTGCTGCAGGTGTCTGGTAAGGTACATCCCAAAAGGGGCATTGTACTCAATTATGGGCCTGATGAGGGATGAGTAAAGAGGCACAATGACGTCCCCTGATCTAGATGTGAATCCCTTCATGATTAGGTGGGCTATATAAAATGTTTTTCTAACCACTTTGGCCACGTGGTTGTCAAATGAGAGATTGCTATCAACTTGGGTCCCCAGGTCCCTAATTACTTCTTCTGTACTTAATGGATTACCACCTATGTGGTAATTTGTGGGCACTTTGTTTTTGCCAAAGGGGATGACTATACACTTTTTGGCATTTAGCTTGAGGCCATGGCTCTGGCACCAGTTGTCTGTTTCTATGAGGCCCTTTTGGAGGATGCTTGTGTCGGCTGGAGAGTCGATTATGGCACCCAGTTTGCAGTCATCTGCGAACTTGGTCAGCCACAGTCCTTCTGTGTTGGCCTGTACCTCCGAGAAATATATACCGAACAAGAGAGGTCCCAGGACTGAGCCTTGTAGGACACCACTTGTAACTGATTTGGAGTCTGACATGGCGCCAGCAATTCTAACCATGTGGGTTATGTCCTTGAGCCAGTTTGCAATCCATCTAGTGACATAGGGGTTTATATTTAAGCTGGTGAGCTTATCTATAATGCCCGAGTGGGGTATTGTATCGAAGGCTTTTGCGAGGTCCAAGTAGGCTGTGTGGACCACCTTCCCCTCGTCAATGGCCTTGATGACTGTTTCAAAGAAATCAACCTGGTTTAAGAGGCAGGATCTGCCCTTAACAAAGCCAAACTGGGTAGGATCCAGTGTTTGTAGGTCCCCAATATCTTTATTTATGAGGTCCATGATGATCCTATCCATAGCTTTGCAGACCAAGCTAGTCAGGCTTATGGGGCGATAGTTTCCAGGATCTGTAGAGGCACCACCTTTATGGAGAGGGACCACTGTTGCTGTACGCCACTCTTTGGGCACATATCCTGTAGTAAGGTTGAGATTGAACAGTAGTTTTATGTTTGGGTTTAGCTCTTCTTGGAGTTCATGTAGGACGCAGCCCGGGACACCGTCTGGTCCCATTGATGCTGTGTTTTTTGCTTTGGAGAGGGCGGCTCTTACCTTAGCATCTGAGATGTCAGGGGGGCAGCACTCTGCTGGGATAGATATTTGCCCTTTTGGTGGGGGGGGGAGAAGTTTGCGCTGAACCTGTCAGCTAGGATGTTGGCAATGTCTGTGGGTTCGGTGTATTTTTTGTCATTTTGGACCAATTCTGAGCATATCTGGGAATTACCACCCAGGTTCCTAACATAACTAAAGAAAGCCTTGTGATTATCCTTAGTGTCCTGTGCAATTTTTCTATCGAAACTGGCCTTAGACAATTTTATGTGTGCCCGTAGTTTTTTGCTAATACTGATCAGTGATGCCTTCCCTTTTTGGGATTTTGCTCTATCATTTAGTAGCTTCCTCCTTCTATTGTATAGGTTGTTTATGGCTGGGGTCCACCAGACATGATGTCTGCCTTTGGAGGATTGGGTCTTGGTTTTATTTGGGATTTCATGATCCATGCATTCCTGAAGGTGTTCATAGAATGCATTTATAAAGGATTCTGCGGTCTGGGCCGTATTTTCCACAGGCTCGGGGGCTTTGAAGGATTCCACCTCAGTTTTGAGGAGTGTGAAATTTGCTTTAGAGAAGTTTTTCACTGTGGTTTTCTGGGCAAGGGGTGGGGTCGGGATGTGAATATCCAGTGAGATTAGTTTATGGTCTGATCTTACCAGTGAGGGATACACTTCTGGTCTGGAGCATAGAGTCCCCATGTTGGTGATGATCAGGTCCAGTATGTTTTCCCCTCTTGTGGGAGTGGTAACAAGTTGTTCCATAGCATTTGAGTTTATAAATTCTAGGAACCTTTGGGCTAGGGTGTTGGAGCTAGAGTAATGCTCCCAGTCTATGTTTGGGTAATTGAAGTCGCCCAATATAATGGTGTTTGTAGAGACCTTCATATTTTCCAGTGTTCTCAGGAAGGCCAAGTGGGGTTCCTGGGTTTGTGAGGGTGGTCTGTAGCAGGCTATAAACTGGAAGGCAGTTTTACCCAGTGTTAGTTGCACATGGATAGTCTCTGACGCTTCGTGCTTTGCCACCAACCTGGAGGTGTGGGTATCTTTGATGAATATCGATACTCCCCCTCCTTTTGTGGTTCGGTCCAAGTTTTGGGGCCGAAAAGTATGGTATGAGGTATAACCTGGTAGTGCTGGGGTGCTCTCAGGAGCCCTGAACCAGGTTTCTGTTACTGCACAGATATCGATGTTCTCCATGCTAAGGAGAGCTTCGAGTGCATGCATCTTGAGGTTTAGACTTCTGGCGTTGAGTAGCATTACTCTTAGTTTCTTATCCCTTGTGATACCTATGGAGGTGGGTTTGTCTTTTGAGGCTTGCCTAAAAAAGGCACTATGGGGGTAGCAAGAGCCTTTGCCAATATCCAAAAGCCCAGGGGTGACAGGTGCAAGCCGTCCCTAGCGAAGCATCGTGGCTTGTCGAGCATATCATCCCAAGCTGACAGGCATTGGATCCTCTTTGAATGACACCAGTACTTAAGCCAATTGTTGAAATTGATCATCTTGTCTTCATATTGTGGCATCATTCTTGGTGAGGGTAAGATGCTACTCAAGGTCAGGATCATACCGGCCTGGGCTACATGCTCAGAGAGCTCCTTTATGTCTCTTTTCATGTAGTCCAGGGAGGTACGTCTCAGGTCATTCACACCAGCATGGACAATGACTGAGTCATATTTGTACTTGCCTTGGAGTGACCTGAGTGCTTGTGTTATGTGGCGGATCCTAGCACCTGACAGGCTGCTCACCGTGACCCTCTCCTTGTTCAGCCTGGTGAGCGGGACGTCAGTGTGCCTGACGATAGAGTCACCTATTACAACTGTATCAGGTGTGTTGTTTAGTCTTAAGGGCTGTGACTGTTCAGCACACTGGCTTTGTGAGATATGTGTTGCACATGTTTTGTTTTGGCGTAGCGTCTGCTTGGGTGTCTGCTTTGGAGGTCTCTGCTGCTTCGGCAGATCTTTATTTAGAGCCTCTGAGTATGTTTTTGTGTGATTATGTGTTTGGTTTGCTGTTGTGGTAGGTCTATGTGAGACTGGAATTGTAGTGAGTGTGGTTTCCTTCTCCTCCTGACTGGTTATGCCAGTACTGAGTTGAGAGAGCTTAGCCTCCAGTTTGGCTATATGGTTGCATCTCTCACATGTGTTGGAATTTGTTGGGAGGAGGAGAGGGTCCTTATGAGATGTAGTGCATCTCATAAGCAAGGGCACAGTATCCAGGTCAAGGGATGTTATAACTCCACTGTACTGAACCCTCATCAGGCCACTAATAGAGTGTAATGCATCCTTTTGCATGTACCTCACCAGACACCGGCAGCGGTTGGAGATACCTCAGAGGTTTCTCACTAAGAAAATACAGGGACTTCAAATCATAATCTATGTGGACAGGCTGAAAGCCCTGTCACTTTTTTCTGTATCTTCTAGGCTGCTGAGAGGTGACTTGTGCCTGCTACACATCCTCAAGTCAAATGGCTCAAGAGTCACTCACTCTAGGGATATCAACCAAGCTTGTGACGTTAACAGATCATGCTGGAGAGACAGATATTTCTCCCAGAGACTGACACTTCATTGGAGTAGACTCCCTATTTACATAAAACAGAGGTTCTCACAAACCCTATTCAAATGCAACCTAGATAACTGGATGGGAGACTGCAAATTCACCCCGGGGAGGCATCCATGTTTTTCATGGACAGGGGTAGCCAGTGTTGATCACAGACCAGCTGTGTTCAAAAATTTGTTCTTTAAACTACCCAAAAAAATGACAAATGGGGTTACTTGGGATTAACATGGCTAGGGTTGTTAAGGCCCTAGGGCTTCTAGCTTAGTAACCTCCTATGAACCTATAAAACTATGTACCACCATTTTTCAGTTTTAACCTAATGTAGGTATTTAGTGAGATTAGTCCATACCTCTCAATCTGGAAACATTAAAAATCTGGACGAGGCCTCATGAAAAGTAGGTACAACTGGTCAAAAATCTGTATGCTGATTAACATAAATCTGCATATTTCATCTCATATCTCTGCAATCTCCACCCACTCCTGTGAAATTGTGGGATAACAACATTCAAAAGCAATTGAAGAACAGACAAAATATTAAACACAAAACATAACCAGAATAGTGTTTTATTTTCATTAACATTTGAACTTGTATCAAACTTTGAATTTGTGTAAAACTAAAATGCAATTTTCTTTTATAAAAATAAAATTAACTGCTTCTACTACACTAATATTAAATAACGTAACATAATATAACCAGAACAAAATTGTTTAACTTATTTACAATGCCTTTGATACAGTGCTATATTATGAGTTGGACACTCGGTACCAGTTGGCTGCAGTCCCTCTGACTCTGACTTTGACCTCCTCATTCAGACTTCCCTTCTCCTCAACCGCCCCTCCCAGTTACTTGAAACTATTAACCTGTTCCATTATTTTCCCTTCTATCTCAACTCTTGGCTTCTTCTGAACTCCACCATTTTCTGCCATTACAATGGTCTTATCTGTATTCAGTTTCACACCATATGGCTTCAGTTTTGCATTCCATTCCACTATCCTTTGCTGAAGTTCTTGCTCAGAGTCTGTCTGTAATGCCATGTCACCTGCATAGAGCATCTTTGTTGATCTGGCTCCTCTGACCTGTTTGCTAATGTAATTCGTCACCAGTATGAACAGTAGTGGACTCAGAGCTGAACCTTGGTGCACACCACCTCCAACTGGAAACCACTCTGTGAGACCAAAACTATTTGTGCTTGAGTCACTGGATCCTTGTCTAAAGCTTGCCCTAACTCTACCAATGCTTCTGGGACTTCAAACCAGTACAGGACTGTCCAAATCAGCCTTCTTGGGACCTTATCATATATTTTCTTCAAGTGTAGGAAGGTGTGTCCTGAAGAAACCAAAGGGGACATGTAACAAACCTAAGTGGTGAGGGTGGTGTGTTTATCAGGAAATAGATGAAATGGGCATAATCCCTGCATAAGTCTTAAGTGTACCTGTGCCATGCTAATTATGCAAAAAGGTAACATTTTGAGTCCAAGGGACTCCCATCTGCCATTCATTTTTGTTGCTCAATGGGACGATGGACGCTGTAAGCATTATGCACACAAACACTAACAAGCATCATTTACAAACATGAAACAACTCTCTGTAGACTACCACTGGGTACATAATTTTTCCATATTTTAATTTTAAACAGCAAATTTTGTTTTGGTATTAAACAAGTCCTTAGGCCACTCACTGCTTTTATTAGAAAAGACAACCAGCATACCAGTGGCATAGCTAGAGTTTGTGTCACCCAGGGCTTTGAGTTTGCTGCCTCTCCCCCTAACAAAATCATGGTCAAATGGGCCCCATACACAGCCCTCTCCCTGCAGCCATTCCAGTGTCCCAATACTTGGCTATTTCTCCCCATTTGCCATAAACACTGTAATGTACGTACTGCTTTTTGCTTTAATTCTACATGATTATTTGGATTTCATTTAAAACTTTTATGTTAAATTTTACAGCACAAACACTGATAGACATCTGATAAACAAGCAGTCTCACAATAAAAACAGACTTAGGATTAAAACTTCTCTGCCCTTGAAACTCACATTCATCAAAAAAGCATTGAAACCCACATTCAAAGAAAATGCATCTGGCCAATGGAGGGTAAAGTTTATCTTTGGGTGTTTTCAAATCACAGGCCCTTTGCACACATATTTAGGAACATGCAAACATCCATGTGTTCTTTGGTTCACCTTCCTGATTGTATTAAATTATATTCCTTCTACAATACAGTACACTTGTTAGTATTTTGAACATTTTTCCAGTAAGCAGTGAAATAAAATGTATGAACCAATAATGACAAAACTGCCCAATTCAGAACATTTCCATCATATGTCTACACTAAAACTTCAGTCATTATAATCCACCAATATCAGC